>NW_007579498.1:17804-75304 GCF_000690725.1 Stegastes partitus | reverse complement strand
AGGACTTTGCATCTGAATTCATGGGCTGTGATTTGTCCGAGTCAAGCCACCAACAAAAGCATCTCTAGTGTGTTATGCTAAATTCAGTTAAGCACTTTTTTATGCGCTTGTCAAAACCTGATATCGAGATCAGTAGCCTGGTTCTGGCCACAGAACAGTCCGTTTTCCTTGATACGTGTGTGGAGACAGAGCAGGAGCAACATCAGTTCCCATTTTCTCTTTTCAGCTTTCTTTTTTTTATTTTCCTCACTTGGTAAACATTTCCCCTTTGCATCTACACAATGCATATAGCTGCTTTATCATCCACTTTCCCTCCGTTTTAGCCAATAAATATGCTAATAATAAAACATTTATAATGTGATAAAAACCTTTATAATGATAGCGTTTTGCTGCAAGCCTGCCTAGAGATTAAGCCAGCGCTTCGTTGTATAAGCAGCAAATGTGGTGCGCATCAGTGTAGCCTGTAAACTGTGCACAACATTAGACGTTTCAGTCTTACCGAACCACAGTTCACCGAATAAATGAGCTCATTTATTTGACTGAAAAGTTTCTCTGTTCATTAGCCTGAATGCTATAAATGTTTCTATCAATCGCTTCAGGCGAGTCTGAGAAATAAAGAGTGATACAACATGTGTTTTCACGAATTAACAAAAGCCTCCGAGTCGATGCGTTGGTGCGTGTTGTGCGCACAGTGAGAGAAAGACAGAGTGGACCGTCAGCAGACTGAATGAGGAAACATGTTATATATGTTTAGCTTTGTGTTTCTGCTTGGCGGGAGCTCGTCTCAGTGGAAATGCAGTTCCATCACAAAACTCCGGTGTGCAATACAAAGAGTGACAATGGTTGTTTTTCTAACTTTAACCAACTATGATGACGAAGGTTGTTTGTTGAAACCTAACCAAGACCTAAACCAAACTTTAACAAAAGAGCAACCTGTACTGGGTGGACTAACAACATATTTCTTGTTGTTCATGCAGGATGGCAAAACCCTCTTCATGTCAGAGCTATCCAGTTGTTTTTTTTTTCTATTAATGGTAACCGAAATCCTTATCTAACCCCAACAAAGTGCTTCAGGTGCACAACAGGACTGAACAATGGAATTAACAAACCAGAAAGAGAGCTGTTAGAGATATACATTATTCAGCGTGTCTGACCCAGGATTTAAACTGCTACATGAATGATTTCATAAATTCCCGTCGCCCTCCTTATGTCACAGTCATGCTTTTAATGGTATTCCATGTGGTAATGCTCCATTACACGATTGCAATCTTTACACGTGAATATTGACCCGACGCCTAATTAAATAATACCACAAATCCAATCCTGATGGTAAATTCTATCAGACAAATTACAACCACATATTTTCTCCAAATCATTCAGCCCTAGTTTCAGTCTCAGTAACCATTCCCTAACTCTAGATACCACACCGTCGCCGTGGTTGCCCTCGCAGAGATCATAGAAAGCATGGAAGCTGAAAACCCTGGTAAAGAAGCTACACAATACGTTCTTCTTGTTTTACAGAGTCAACATTCTTGTGGTGCGGTGGTTCTTATCAGATGTTTGAGTCAGTGAGTGTAGTCGTTGACTTCAGACAAGTTGTGTACATACTGTATACAAAGCAGCTGCTGAGATCTGTAATGGGTCACTTCAGTGGGTTACTAGAATGTCACCAATTTTTACAAAGGAGCAAAATTGTCAAAGGGACACAAAGATGGAGTAAAATTGCTTTGTATTTCTTACATGCGACATTGTTGACCTTTCAAGGCAACTGTCCTGTGACACTATGAAAATGCTACCATAAGTTTAATCCAAACTGAAGCCGAGTGTGTGTGTGTGTTAGAGAATGACAGATGTGTGCTTTTATCTGTGTCTGCATCTGCACAGGGCCTTGTTTGTGCGGGCCCTGTGCTATTGGTTGTTTACAGGTTGTTTACGGTGAAAGGAATGATGCTAAATCGTTAGTGAAGGGTGCTAATTCTCCTCTAAAAGCTGTGATTCAAACACTAATGGAAATAGTGCTCAACCGAGTGAGAAGGGAGACGGGGACAGATAGATGGGATGGCGAAAAAAGGAGATTTAAAAAGGGAGGAAGAAAATAATGTGAGGTAAAATTGGAGGTGAAGAGTGGGAGAAAAGAGGGGGGAAAAAAATGGAGACTTGAGATGGTAAATTGGATGAGAGAGAGAGAACAAAGGGAGAATGGGAGAGGTAAGTGTGAAGTAAGAAGAGGGAGAATAGTCTGATCTAAATTGATAAATGTGGATGCAGAGGAATGTAGGGAGTGGAGAAGAGAGGGAGAGATGGAAGAAAGGAAAAAAAAAAAGGATGTATTACTTGTGTGTGTCTGAGTTGTGTGGCTGCATACATCAGCATCAAGCTCCCCCCAGTATTTTATCCCGCGAATGAGCGAACGCTGCACAGAAAGTGTTCGCAGGTGCCGGATGTGTTGAGAGAGAGAGGAAATAAAAAATGATAAAAGGACAGAATAGGTGAAGGAGGTGAGAGAGGGGTCAGACAATTAGGACAATTACGACCAAGTTTCAAATTAAGGGTGTCACTGGTGGCAGAATATAATTCCCATTTAACGGTTCGTTTAGCTCCAAAATGCCAGCCCCGGTCTAATAGATGAGATCTGGATAGGAAGAAAAAGTGCGAGTGGAAGAGTAGCGAGTGTGTACAGCCGAGCGTGCATGCGCGCTTGTGGTTCGCAGTGGAAATGCTGTTGACAGTGTAATTTGATGAAAGCTGACAGCTAATTTATGAAGCATATTTTTGGGTAAATGATTTTTCCTGCTCCTACTTTCTCTGTCATTCTACACTGGTAATTGGATTTCCCTAACTTGCAAGGTAGTGAATTAGGAGTAAACTAGTTAATGAAGGACTGGCTGGCTGTATGTGTGTGGTTGCAGGAGGAGGAGTATATGTGTGTTCCCACAACAGCATTCTAAGCTTGAGAGAAAAAAGGAGAATATTAACAGAGCGTGGGTATTTGTGTGTGTGTGTCTCTTGCACATATTTGTAGATGTAGGTGCCATCTCTTAGTGCAGTGGAAGTTAATTGCAAAGTTTTGGTCTGCTGCACTAATACCCGACTATTACTAACTACCTTTTTTTTTTTTTGCTTTATTCCTACTCAGTCAATCAAGGACCGCGGACGCAAATATACACACAAACACACATACATCTAACAAACCCGCCATCCTCTATTCTTGTCTCATCGCCTTTCTATCGCTCACTTTAATTGCGAGAAGTGTCTTGTCTTTATGAAGCTATTCCCTAAGGTGGGTCATGGTGTGCCTGCGTGTGTGCATGTGTGTCGCGTGAGTGTGTGTTGAGGAAAGAGAAGAAAATGCAAAATGGAATGCAGTTCTGACAATGACAGCGAGCTTGTTATTCTCACAGTGAAAAACACCTACCTCTGTGAATATGCGCGCACATGCCCACAGACGCCTTCTTCAAACAAGATATTAGACTAAATACCATTAGAGACTGAACTAGAACAAGAGACAAAACGCTGCTGCCTTTTGTCTCTTGTGTCAAAACCGGTGGCAGTTTTACAGGTGTGAGCCATCCCCCCCCTCCCTCTCCGCTGCCTCGGAACTATTTAAAAACCCCATTTAAGCTTGACTAAACCAAGCCATAACACAAATCAAATGTATCTAATCCAGGGCAAACCTTGCTCAACCCAACCGTTTCACAAGCCAGCCTAACTAATCCAAATCAAACTGACACAAAACCCTACCAGGCCCTGCTCAAGCACACCACAGCCAAACTGACTGAGTCCAAACAAATCTAATGCAAATGAATGTAATCCAAGTTAATCTACTCAGAATGAGCAAAGCCAGGACACGACTCATTTCCAGTGGGCTTTTTCAGTTCTGTGTAGTTCTAGTGCTGGGTAAAGATAGGAGGAAGGCAACAGTTCAAACATACAGATGGGGGAAATCGATGCGGAGCGTCTTGCTGAGGTGTTGGACCACAACACGCCACCAAAGCGGCTAGAAAGCACCTTGGCATGGATGTGAGCAAGAGCCTGGGACTCAGCTCGCGCCTTTTCCAAAAGGCATCTGAATATGGTGTTTTAATGATGCTGGCACTACCTGACACGTTGGTCCAAAATCTGCGACAGGTGCCTGGATGTAAATCTGTTAAAAGCCATAATCATAAAATTCCCATGATTTTAACATTCATCAAGCCATTAAGTAACCTCGAAGGGAAACCTGTACTTTCTTTATGTATCTCAACTTATTTATTCTGACTTTTCCTATAATTTGCCTCCCATCTGTAGTCTCCTCACACAGAAGGAGAAAGGAGGACTCTGTTTTGTTGCTGTTATGATTTTCCCATCAAATTCTGACTATGTGGCAAAAAGCAAACATTCTATCTGTGTCAGCGCTGTCGACTTGTGTTTGAGGCAGTGGTGAATAAAGATGCCATCCTCAGCCTTTACCTGGAGTGTTGAGCAGTCTGGACATGCGACAGCTGTAGGCGATTTTCTGCTCACAGTTTTCTGCACTGGTGGTGATGGCTGTCACCTGGAAACACAAGCATGGATATGTATTTTCATTTTATCTTATTCAACCAGACAGGTCAATTTCATGTAAGAACAAATTATTGAGCTGCAAAATGAAAGAAAGTGCACTGTAAAGTTATTTTAATTTAGCTTCCTGTGACTTTCAGAGGCTGAAAATGGAACAAGTGATCCATACAAATTATGGGGGAACGTAATTACAGGAAGGATATGCTACTCAAACCATGTCATCTCATAGAACACAGTGGCCTGGTACATACTGCAGGTGAAAACTGCTGTCACTCCTCAATGGGGTGTTGGAACCTGTAAAGTTCACACACAGTTTGCTTTTGACTGAGAGTGACAACTGCAATCTATAACCACTCACCAGAAAGATTAAGGTATCGACTCTTGAGTGTGAGGGAGCAGACTCAGGTAGTTTGAGTTGGATATAGTAAAACCACGGCAGACAAGTGGCATGAGGTTAAATTCTCGTTACATTGGTTTATCACTGTGCATTTGAAAGAATAAATACTGAGGTTGAGTTTAAGTTGAATTACTCTACAATGAGAGACTTTGTGTATGTATTTAATGCTGCTGTAGGCATAGGTATGCCACATACATGTATTTTTGTAGCATAAATGTTATTACGGGGGAATCAAAGTTCACTAGATTCTCAAGAACGATCAGCTAGCTTCGGAAAAGCTTAAAGTCTATCACCGGTATTGATTAAAGTCTCCTGTGTAAATCAGAACCATTTAGAATTACATATTTAGAATTTTTCTCATGAAAATAACCTCCTCCTGCCCTAAAATGGCTTAGATGTACGAGGTGTGTCAGAAAAGTTCCAGGACTGGTGTCAACCAGCACATCTACAAAGAGATCCTGCAGCGTTTGCTTCATTCAGTGTGCAAGAAGAGCCGAGAGTTGTGGCAGGACAAGTTGTGGCTGCTTCACTATGATAACACACCTGCTCACAATGCCCTGAGCATCCAACAGTTCCTGGCTGAGAAGAACATCACCGTGCTGGAGCAACCTCCCTACTCACCCCACCTGGCTCGGTGGGATTTTTTTACTCTTCCCCAAGCTCATGGGGGTCATCAAGGGGACCCATTTTGAGGACATGGACGACATCAAGATGGCTGTGACGATGGAGCTGTGGAGGATCCCGGAAGAATCCTTCCAGGAGTGCATGGCGGTATGGCAGAGAAGGCTGGGAAAGTGTGTTAGACTACAGGGGGATTACTTTGAAGGGGAAAACTTGTAGTTTGTCGGTTGGATTTGATATCTATCTTTTTGTGACCTGAAACTTTTCTGACACATCTTGAAACTGTACACTACTGCTTCCTTTAGATTGTAAAGATCTATGAACTCCCTGCCTCCTTCTCCACCAACTGCTGACTACTTGCTTTGCCATCACACCAGCTCACCTGTTACTCTGCTCAAACACTCTATGCTACACAAAGACATGTTGTAATATCAGAGCATTTTAGTCACACACAGAACCAGAAACTGATCTGAGTAATAATGAGATGACAGGATTGGTTCTTTCGGTTTGGTGCATATGAAACTCCAGACGTCTGAATTTGTGGTTTAGAGACCATCATTGGTCTCAAAACTATAAGTGCTGCAGTTCCAAGGTGGAGTTGCTCAGCTATGGTGTTGTCGTCCTGTTTCACTTATTATGTCTCCTGGCAGATGAACAACACCATATGGCCTTTGAAGGTATAAAATAGGCTGGATTTTCACTGGAGGGAGCCTTTAACTGAAATTTATTAACCCCACAGCTCTGCTAGCTCAACCCAGTTCTTACTAATATATTTGCAACACCAAATGTTAAATGATTAGTTGTAAAGACTGAACTAGTCAGCACAGATCGACTTTATAAACAGAGCTTGGCCACAGTGATGTACCACGGCAAAACCGACACACATTTTGAACTGACTTCTCGCTCTTCCTTTTCGCTCTGCAGGTTTTTAGCAAGTACAAACTGAGATGTGAGTGTGTAACTGAAAGGCACACATCCTCTCACATGCCCCTGATGATGATTGTTTGAATAGCACATTTTGTATTAAAAAAGTAAAGACACAATTTAATGGCGCTCAGACACCGTTAAATTAAAAATGTAGATGCAAATAATTATCAGTCCTTGATTTTATACCTGGTTCACCCTTTATTTACTGAGTTGTCAAAAATTCACGCATGGTTGGCGCCATTGTCCTCTTTGGATTACTGTGAGTGTATGACTGGGTGAGCTTTTCAGCGTGAGTGTGCGAGCGGGAAAAACAAAGGCATTTGTTCAGAAAACCACCGAAAAGGAAACCTAACATAGCAGAAAATGGTGCCACAATGTTGAAGTCAGACGTTGTGGGGGAAAAAAAGCTACAAGATTCAACTTGGTGGTCCTGAATAAACTGTACCATAGTCCACAGTAGTTCCCTCAAGTGTAGGATTATATCATTTGAAACTAAATAGATGTCAACTGTATTGACTGAGCGTTTATGTGCTAATAGGAAACTATATTTGAAAACTTAATTAACCCTCTGAGTCTCAAACACTTCCTCGGCTTTTTTTTGTGTGCTTCTGTTGCATTTTCACTCAGTGTGGGCTCATTTTTCACTGCAATATAAAACCCTGCACTTCTATGGAAACAGTTCAACCAGGGCTAAAAGCAGAGAGGACTCAAAAATGTCTTCTGTGCAGAATAATACAGTTTTAAAAAAAATGTAATCTACATGTATCAACAGGTGCAACATCATAGATGCTTGACTAAGCGCAGCCTACAGTTGAGTCCAGTTTCACCAAAAGGTTTCAAGGAGACTACCACGAGACTGTTGGTTGCAACTGAGTCACTAACAGCTTCACGGTTGTGCCAAAGACCACAGAATTTTTTGCTTTTTTCAAAATCCTGGTTAGAACAAATTCTGAATTTTTGGATTAATTCATGTATTTTGATTGTGACATCACAGATTAGTAACCACAGCATCAATGAAAGTCTAATCCAGCCATTCTTTCTGTTTTTAGAGTTTCTGGCTCTGACAAATGTATTTTTTAAAGACAACAAAACTTTTAACTCTGCCAACTTTTGGGGGGTTCAGAGGGTTAAACTATGTATTAAAATTAACAACGTTTAAGGTGCAGATATGATGAAGCCAATGATCTGATGGCTACAATTCTAATAAATCAAACTTCCAGATGAACAGTCTAACACACAACAGACTAACATTTATCAGAGTTAAAGTGAGCCAAGACTTGAGGTAAACCGATATGTTCAACCAAAATCAGGTATACAGCAGGGTTTGAAATGTACTGGATGATACATTATCAAGGACAGTGTACAAGTGCCACACACCCTCCGACTAAATCCAATCCCCTTTTCACCATATATTTGTTTTTCTTATGAGTTTATTTATTCAGTTTGTAATCTTGGGCTGCATAAAATCTAAATCTATGCAAATGCTACACTTGGCAACACAAGACTTCCTATGCATAATGCATAAAAGTGTACGTGTGTGTGTGTGTTACCTGGTCCATAGAGGCACTGTAGTTGACCTGCAGGACGGTGCGTCTCTCTCTACTCGAGCCTGTGACGATAGTTTTGGGCGGCAGGTTGTTCATAACCGTCGTCCATACTTTGTCTTCTGCACATAAAGAAATACAAAAACATATTAGAAATGTGAGCAATATATAGTATGTGAGAAAACAACTGTGCTGCAGCTTCAAAGCTCAAACCTGTTACACATTTGAAATAATTTAATAAAATTTACACAAATTACCTGTGTTTACACATTAAATTCCCTCACATGATGGTGTGCTCACACACATACACACAAACACACACATATACACACACACACACAAACACTGAAATCGGCAGTTTGGCTGTCATGGTAGTGAAGTTCTTTCAGTGTAATCTAAGTTACAGCTATGAGACTCCAGGGTTTAATAGACACTTCTGTGCTGCTATAGCATGAACCAGTCACTCAGACATCTCCCTGTTCATTCGCACTGTCAGTCAGAGAATGTGTGTGTGTGCGTGCTCCAGGTCTTGGAGGTGTGTGTGTGTGTGGCGGAGAAAGAGAAACTCTTAACATTTCGGAGGTGTGTGTGAGTGCGCTATTCAGCGTGACTAAGGGGCTAGCCAGTGGAGTGCAGTGACATTTCATTAAAAGTCTCGCCTTTGCTCTGCCTGCATGCTCTGCTGTTCCAGACTATCTACTTATTCCGCTGTGTGCGTGTGTGTGTGTAGATGTGTGCAGGTGTGTTTTTGTGTGCGTGTGCATGTGTGTGTGTGTGACAGAAGTGTCATTCAGACAGTTTGAGCACTCTTAGGTCGGCATAATAGGTTGGCTTCATACGTGTCTGTGGTGTGTGTGTGTGTGCGTGTGTGTGTTGCTGTGTGTGTGCATCTGAGCATCTGTATTGGCTGCTCCTTCAGAGTTAAATGTCAGTAACTGTGAGCGAGTTGCCATGGTAACCTCAGGTATAGCAGGTTAAGACGGCTGCCGTGTGAGGTTAAGAATGAGAAGGGCTGCAGAGTTTTCTTCCTTCACAGGTCACTGGGCCTAGACAGAGTAAGGAAGTGGGAACACACACACACAGACGTGTACACACACATACACGCAAACACAGAACGGTGGTAGCTAGCAGGCACCTGCAGCACACACACACACACACACCTGTCATGTTGCAGTTGACTTTGAAGGGGCCGAGGGGTCCGCTGCCATCGGGGTCAATCCAGTAAGCGTCGGAGGACCTGCCCAAATGCTTATAGGCCTCACATGAAGGCTCATAGATAGCTGGAGGTGGAGCAGAGGGAAAGAGAAATAAGTGGATACATGAGCATTTGGCTCATAGGGCATTAAAAAAAATAACATAGCTGAGAGCCCATAACCATCGAGTTTGCAATGCACATTACCATCTTCCCCGTAGTTATTAAAGTTTAGAATAAAAGTTTCTGTTTCACACCTCCTACACTCTTAAAAAATAAAGTTTGGGCTCCACAAAAAATATTAACTCAACAGTTTGCATCAATCTTTTTGAGTGAGATCTTCTCATGATGTTCAACCAACATTTTATTATGTAAATAACGTACCTCTCCTCTATAATCAAAGTTGTTGTAATCACAAATCTTAACTAGAATTATTCAGCAATGTCAAGACAGAGGAGGGGACTTAAAATCCTCACCTCACGGTGCAGAAAAATTTTGTTAGTTATCAAGCCAATTTTATTGAGTCATTTGAATATTAAATTAGTTTTAAATCAACTAAGTTTAAAGCACAAATAATATTAGTTGATGCAGTTAACAACATTATTATGTCAATCCAATCCATTCAAATAATGTTGCTAACTTAAAAGCGTTACCTAAGTATGTAAATTAGATTCTTTATCTTTTGGGTATTTTTTTTTCTTGCAACCAAATAGTTAATGAAATAGCAGGAGCAATTCCCTTGAATTACTTTTTAGAGGGTAGTAGTCACACTGTGCCACACTGAGATATACACTGATACTGTCAAACTGTGATTTTAGTACCCTGAGGGGGGTCTTCTGAAAGTGAAGTGATAATGAGCTCAACTCATTTTAGAAATTACAAAAATTACATTTTAATTAAAGAATTGTGCGGATCGGAACACATTTGACCCACAGAAGTTAGCAGTTGATGAGAAGTAATGGATAAACATGTGGAAACAGGAAGCCAAAAGGGCTGCTTCAATGATTAAAATAGACGAGTAATGGTAAAAAGTCAATAAATGGTTTAAACAGCTATCTGAAAGTAAGGCTAGGAGTTGAATTTACTTACTAACTATATAAACAAACAGTTAAAAGCAGAAAAAGATGGCTAGATGTTAAATACATGAATAAAGGAATGAATAAATAGCTCTGTCCAAACCAACAGTTCAAGCGGATGAAAAAAACATTTTAACAATATACCATTTTTTTGCATAATTATTTGTGAAGTGAGTTCAAATGAACACATTTGAACATGAGAGGTGGTGTTGATGTAGGGATTCTTGAGTCCATCTGACAGGCCTGTGGGGGGTACGTGAGATGAAAAAGGTTGAGAACCACTGATGTAAAATATCCACATTTCGTGATGCCGATTTGAAACAGCTCTGTTGTTGAATGGACGGCAGATGAAGGGACAGCTTTGTGGTTCTTTACCATTCGTAAAGAGAAAGAATCAGATTTTATGCAAAATCAAGGAGGATGCTTCCCTGGTTAACATGAAAGTGTTCAGAGGTTCATTCTCATTGTCTGCCCTGAGGGTGGTGCTAGAGAAGAGTGTACAGTAAAAGAGACTTTGGAATATCTTGTGTAGGACTGTGCTACAAACATATGCTACCTTCAGCAGCATTTCCCCTCGGATCATTCCACACTTTTTGTTGTATAATGGACCAAAGATTAATTAAAGTGTTGAATTCCAGGAGGGATGTAAAACAGCACATCAATGTCCAAAGTTGTTTTCTTCTTTCTCTCCTCCCAAAAGGCAATTTCATGTGGTTGCCACTTTAACTCTATTGTCTCTATTCAGTTCCTGTCAAGGAGTGGAGGCTTGTCCCACACTCTCCAGCAATCTGTCTGACAACGTATTGATGTTGTGTTTGTGTTGATCTACACACAGGCGGACAGAGATGGGACAGGAGGAGGAATTACGCTTCAAATGTGAGATACATAAGAGGGCTACTTTGAAACTTTTTGACTGTGGTGTGAATTTCACAGGTATAGCACTGAGTTTAAAAAAAAAAAATAAATCTGCCATTTTTCTCTCCCCTTGCTTGCTTATTACCAGCTCTTTATCACTGTGTCTGTTTTTCCACGTCTTTCATTACATTCTCTGACTACTAGATGGTGTTTTTTCTCTCTTTGATATCCCTCTGTTTACCAAGAGAGGATATTCTTTTCAATAAAATCAGCGGTGGGAGGAAGCGACCCTCACACCAGGATCTCACAAGGATCAACAGAATTACTGAGGTTCAGGCGGTTGTTCTGGTTCAAAGCCACTGGTCAAAGGCTGTAACACAGTGGTAGTTGAATATCCGCCAATCTCTCCGAGGACTGCTTCACCGTGTGGCACAACTAAAAGATTCTAAGGGCAACAGAGGGAGCGAAAGAAGTTGCTCAAGGAGATATACGATTAGAAACTACGGTAAATAAACAGAACAAAATATTTTTCTCCAATTCACAATGTGATTAAATTATTAGTTTGGTAGTATTCTGAGTTTAGAAAAAGAGATTATTGGTTTAAGATTTTCAATAATATCTGTAACGTCACCAGAGCAAAAGCACTTTTAGATCAGTGCTGGACATGTACCTAAATACAATTTCGAGTATTGTAGGGGAAGCTTTTGAGAGCTTAAGGAAACAGGTAAATATTTTTAAGATGGTACAACATTTTGGTCTGATAGAACCAGCTGGTTTAATTCTGACGTTCATTTATTTATTGTAAGGCTATGGCATGTCAGAATATTATATTATTTTAGTCCATCCATCAGATATCAAATCTGTCAATCTGTCTAAAATTAGTGTACAATTATATAAATCAAACAAAAGAAACTTATCATCACATTCAAGAATCTGGAATCAGTGATTTTTTTTTGCATAATCAAAAGATGAACTAACATCAAAATCAATCAACGATTCCCCAGTTTGCAGTTCCAGCATGTTGAGAAGTCACCCTCTCAGTTCAAGTCAGTTCAATTT
The DNA here is from genome assembly GCF_000690725.1 of Stegastes partitus. Taxonomy (NCBI): domain Eukaryota; kingdom Metazoa; phylum Chordata; class Actinopteri; family Pomacentridae; genus Stegastes; species Stegastes partitus. The sequence continues at coordinate 63,094 of NW_007579498.1, read as the reverse complement.
AACTCATGTAGCAGCGATTCACCACATACAGTTGTCATCTCAAGGCACTTCACATAGTAACGTGAATCCCTGATAGGTCTCTTATAGACAGAAACCCAGAGAATTGAAGAAAGCACTTCGCAACAGTGGTTCTCAGGAAAGTAACCATTAGGGTCTGAGACTTTCAAAAGCTACAGTCAGGAGACATTGTACAATACTGCTGTCACTGGTTGAGTAGTACTGCTAATGATTAGCAAGCTGATGTTCATGTTTAAAATGAGCCAACTACCCTTCAAACATCACACTTATTGCTCTCAAATTAGAAACTGAGTTTGTAGACATTCTTCTTTCCGATGTTTCATTTTATTATTTCTTCTACCAGGATAGTACGAGATACATGTTATATTTTAGCAATGCTCTGTTTCACAGCAACGTATGATTCACTCACAGCCATCTAATATTGGCTAATAACCAGCTCCACAAGGACTGTGGGCTCTAAACAACTGCTTAGAGTTCCATGGCTAAGCAGTGACTTTTAAGGAATTGAAAAGAATTACTCATCTGCTCTCCCTGACCACATTTTACTGGCAGGGCTGCAGATGTGACCCATGTCTTTTCAGACCAAAACGAGACACCCTAATCTTCAGGCCACTGCTGTGCCTTAAGCTGTTGTCTGTTGGTGAATTAGTTTGTCATACATTTTCAGAAGCCTTCTTTGAAATCAGCCCCTTGGTAACTCGTTCACTATTCTCTGTATAATGGACACTCAAAAATGTATTCAATAGTGAGCAGTGAATTCAGATTTCTGTAATTTACCTGAATCTTTGCATCATTACTAACGGCTGTCACTTTTACATATATATATAAAATGCATCAGTGTGTAGGATAGGACACTATATTGTGGATACATTTAGACAGTCAGAATTTGGACACTACCTGTAGAGCACTATATAGCAAATAGGGAGCAATTTTGGATGCAGCCACACAAACATGGTCTGGCAAAGACACCTTTCAACATACATCTATATATATTTTATGATCTATGCATTATTTCGTTTCGATTGCTATTCCAACTCCTCTGTCCCTCTGTGATGCTATAGTCGGAAGAACTCACGTTAGTCTCTTATCTAACTTCCTCAGACTTTATAATAAATCTCCTGTTTTAGGTTACATATGCGTCATATTGCCGGAACTTTTCTTACTCATCCTCTCCTAAAAGAGAACAATATTTGTGCCGTGTGGGAGCAGGGATGGCATTCTCAAAAATTTTAAGCCCTTAAAACACCCTTTCTGCTTCCCTCTCTCTCCGACTCTGTTCTCTTTGTGTGCTGGTGCTTTTTGGGTCGGATTCCTTTTTCTCTGACCAGAACAAAATGCACAATGTACTCAGAAAAGCTTGGCCTCTGAACACTTCAAAAGTTCATCTGTCCCTCTGCTGAGAATTGTGGCTTTGAGCAGAGAAACAGCTTAATCACTCAAAGGCGAATGGAGGAAGGCCAAATCAAACACACACACACACACACACACACACAAGGAACAGAATAGAGTGGTACTAAAGCGAGAGGGGAAAAAAGGACCGAAATACACAATTGTATACACACACACACTCACATACTTACAAGTGTGGCAGGTGGCTCCAGTGTATCCTGTTCCATCACAAGTACAGCTGAAGCTGTCCCACGTTTGTTTACACCGACCGCCATGTTCACAGTGATTAGGCATACACCTGGAGAGAGGGAGAGAGAGATCGTACATTTACAAGACACACATCACCTCAAAAGAGGGAAAAATATTCTAATATATGTTTGCAGTATGTAAACGCATACGCACACTCACTTATGTCATTTTAGGGGCCACATAATTTAACACTGTCCTGTTGAGGACAACACTTTCTGAATGGTTGAGAGAAACACTGACAGGTGGAATGCATTACTGAGAGTACCCAGATGAGAATCACTTGAGGCTTTGGTTTGGAGAACAACTTTTCTCACTATGCCTCACAAAACTGATTTAAATCTGGATACGCTGATATAAATAAACTGATTTTAAGTACCTGAGATATGTGGATATCTTACTGACATAAGAAACACCTTTGAATATCAGAAGCTGATAGCTCGGTACAGCTACTCTCTCTTTATCTAATTTGTTGAATGCTAAATACATGTCCATCATTCCTTAGTGCAAAACTTCTGATATCAGGGACAACGTATGGTAAAACCTTAAAACAGACAAAAACTTCTGCAAATTAGTACATAAGTGTGACTTTGATAAAGTAGGTGAAAACCCTACTCTCCGATCACTTGTCTCCTTACATTTCCTCCCTTATTTCAATGTATCATTTGAGCATCTTGCTATAATTGAACCAGTGTTATTGTAACATTGCAGGACAAACTATATCAGGTTTGTTCTTTTAGTTAGTTTCAGTCATCCTTTTCTTTTTAAATCAGAATGTAGATGAATTGATCCTTTGTTCAGATTTCCCATTTTCTTGTATTGTTTTGTTACTTTAAGTTTTAAGTAAATCTTACATCGTCCTTGATCTTTTGACAATACTACTCTACAGCACTGCAACCAAAATGACACTTCTGTGAAAATGGTGCATGATTCATGGTGACTACATTCCTTTGTATGAAATTGGATCAATATTATTATATTATATAAGAATACTAGATTCAATATGGTGAATTTGTATTTATTGCAGGGTGCAGTATGAACTGCTTCACACTGCAAAAGATTACACTTGAAAAAAAAAAGGGACACTCATCTTAAAGAGGAAAACTGGCCACTGGCCATTAGGTCTGTTGTATGTGTTAAACCTTGACCACATTGAGATTTGAAGTCCCTTTAGCTAGCAGGGGTTACTTTCAAAAGCAATATGGTACTGATCAAGGGAGGCATCAATATTCCTTTGAGAGTGCACAGAGGACTTTCCTTTTCATAAAAAAAAAAAAATTGTGATTTTATGAGCTGGGATTGATGAATGTTTCATGATTTCATTGAACTTCGACTCCTGAAACTACACATATATTAGCTAACAAAAATTACTAGAATTTCAAGGGTGGGCGGGGAGGAAAGCTGATTCAGTAGTAGAAAACCAGCAGTCTGAATTTAAACCACTTAATCCCATCAGTGAGCATAATAATAATTTTGTTTGGGTAAAAATAGCAATCAGAAAAGCAGCCATGAACTTGCTTATTTATGCTGAATAATATTTCTCTTTGTTTTACCTTTTTTTTTTTTTTTTTTTAGAACTGAAAATGTTGCTTTTTTTTTTCTGAAATATTTCGGTTGCCAAGTGTAGAAAGAAAAAAAAAGAAAACTTGCAAAATAAATTGTGACACATGCCAGCTCAAGTATGACATGCTCCTTTTGAAAGTTAATGACTGACCATAGAATACGTCTGTTTTTATTGCTCATTAGAGCATCGCATTGAATTTATCAGTCGGCACAACAGACAACACAAATGTGGAAGAATTTTACCAACACAGTTAGTATCCACATTTGCATAGATGCTTAAAAACAGAGTATGCACAGTATTAAGCACACAGCAGTTAAGATATAAGTGCTTTTCTTGTTGAAATTTGAATGCCAAGTCAGATCCCGAGCACATCAAAGTTCTGTGGCTTGATTGGGCTTTGGGCCGGGTGGGGATGGATCCCGAGGCACTGCAGTCTTAAAGCTTGTTTTTCCACATCTACACACATGTACTCACGCACAAGTTATGTGATTAGAATATCTAAGTCTGCTTATTTGAATGAATCAAAGTGGTGTTAACCGAAAAGCCAGCTGGAGGAAAAACAAACAGTGACTCATAAGAGCTGCAGGGGTCCGTTAAAATGCTGAGTTCTTCTTAAGCCACATTGGGAGTCAGGCAGTTAAGCAGCACAGAAGCGTTCTATCTCTGGAGCTAGACATCATGATCACTGTTGTCATGCCTACAGTAACAATGAAGCTGACTTTGGGCTTGTTTACATGATGTGTGATGAATTCGCTGACAGCAGAGAGTTTTTAATTGAAACCCTTTTTGATGTCTGTTTATTAGCATGACCGAGTGTTGGAGCAAAGTAGAAAAAAAAACACCATTGCAAAATAATCATCCACTTTTCTGATGATATCTTAACTCTGACTGATGCAGAGAAAGAACCTCTGGATAAAATTGCACATGTATCTCCCTGCAATCTTTACTATACATGACTTTTAGAAGCAATTGCTTATGTACAAAATTTAACCTGTCGGTGCCTATAGGCTGCAGAACACAGTCCTCCCACAGTGACACTGCTTTACATAACAAATTATAGCTTCAGTCGGCCATAAAGTGCAGATAAATTGTCATTGTGATTTCACAATGGACTGCGACTGACAGGCGCCAACAATCACAATCACTTAAGTAGTTATATATGCTTTGTGCCATGTGTGAGAAAAAAGAGAAAATCTACAAAGAGATCAGAACACCTGAGTGTGTACGGTTTTATGTGCCGCTGCATGGGTTGTTGTGGCCCCCTTACAGAGTAGCAGTGACATTGTGGGAATTTGCATGGACACAGCCACATGAGTCTGGGAGGTTGTGTGTGTTTTTTTTGTTCCTTCCACCATCTCAGCCTAAACAGAATCCCACAGTGGAACGGCATTGATCAAAAGGAGGTCAGACAGGGCTATTGAACTGCCTTCAAAGACATTCTGATTAGTTAGATGGTAACACTGCACCCATTCATCTTCCATGGCAGAACAAGGCCCACCTCCAGTACTGCAGGGCCGATACACAACATTTGAAGTAACAGAGGTGAGCAATACTGCAAGTATGGCAACCCGGACATCTTAGAGTCTTCACAAGAATTTGTTCAAAAGATCTCCGAACATCACAGTCAGTGTGCTGCTGGCAACTTTCACTGGCACTAATGCGCTGCAGTCTGCAATAATAATATTTTTTTGATGCTTTACCTGGCACAACGAACAAAATACACAAACTAAACATAGGCATGAAAATGTACCCAAAAGCAAGGGATTCATCAAAATTTAGTTCGTGAGCAATTTGTGTCAGGCTATATCCTGAAGAGGTTTGCCGTATTCAACGTATGGCGGTGCGCATGGACGCAGCGGCTCCTTCAGGAGACAGCGAGAGTGAGCGTTTAGTGTCTTATCCCAGACGTGCATTCCGCAAAACCTGCTGGTTGAATAATCCTGAAGAAACGCTCTTTCATCTTGCCTGTACTACTGTGTATGTACAGAAAAATGACAATAAACTTGATTTGATTTGATATTAAACTTGACACCCGGATTCTCCGGCTTCCTCCCACACAGTCCAAAAACATGTTGAGGTTAATTGGTGATTCTAAATTGTCCGTAGGTGTGAATGTGAGTGTGCTTGGTTGTCTGTCTCTAAGTGTGGCCCTGTGATGGACTGGTGACCTGTCCAGGGTGTCCCCTGCCTTCGTCCTAAGTCAGCTGGGATAGGCTCCAGCCCCCCCGCGACCCTAGTGAGGATTAAGCGGTGTATAGATAATGGATGGATGGATTAAACTTGACACAACATTTTCTCCCCACATACTTTTTTTCTGGAGAAGTGTCCAGAGCAGATGAATTTGAAACGCCCAGTCTCTCACTGTACGATATACTGGGCTTAAAAAAGTTATAAAAAAAAAAAAAAAATTGCAAATGTTTGTTCAAAAAGATTGCATATATTTATTAAAGCAGATTTAATTAACATTTTCTTATTTCAGACATGGAAAGCAGTGGAGGAGGCTAGCTTTCAATGACTCTGTGCCACCTTCATCATCATTCTTCTATATAGTGCTGTATATGTCAGATAGTAGCAGTTACCCAGACTGAAGGGAAAACTATCTCCTGTGGAAATCATGTGTTTTACCTTGCTAGCATATCCATATGGTGTTTTTTTTTATCATATCCTAGAAGACATATCATGAACTAAGTAAGCAGACAATGCCATGGATCAGGATTACCATCTTTAAACTGCACTGGATCAATGATTCAGACTTCCAGGGTTTCAAACGTAACACACACAGAGCTTTTTGTAATTTTATTTTACCTCAGAATAAGTTTGCAATTCTAACATGTACAGCTAGTTTATTCCAATACTATGATTTGCCACTGTGCATCATAGAGTACTTTTACCGTTTCTGTCGTAAGTGATGTGTTCTGTTGGATAAAGTTAAAGTTGCATCTAAGTAATTGTAAGCCAGGAAGGGATTATTTACATGCAAAAAACACCAAAGAAACTGAAATATGTACGTTTGATAAACATAGAGGAGTGTTTTGGGATTTAATCGATGACTGGAGAGGAACTTTAAACAGCGTCTGCCCTTTTAGCTGTTGGACTCTGCAGTCCTCTGACAACAGAAACAATTAGTACATATCAATTGTGCATTCACTCATAGAGGAAAAAAAAAAAAAAGTTGAACCATAACCAAACAAAATTGAACTTTTACCTGTGTTCGCATTTTTGTATGGACTGAAAACTTTTAGAAAAATTATTTGAAAATACGAGCGAGAATGAAACCTCTGATATAAACACATTTGTCAGATGTGTCTATCTGTATTAGTGTTGACCCAAGTTGTGTGCTAAGCTTACGTATCCCAGCAAACCAGACCATCTAAATTGATCTAAATCAAGCAGTGGCATTTAGTGTCTACTTGTCTTGGCAAGGGTATCGATGAAGGTTATCGACAAACGTGACCTGAAACCAGATTGCCATTATATCTAACATATGCTCGTGACTGAACCCGTGTTTAACAAAGGTCTATAGGTTTTAAATGCCAGGGTGGAACTTGTCCACAAAGTCTAAATGTTTTGCACACAGGCATTTGTTTCAGTGTAAACAAATCAAATTCAAGTTGAGCTCAAGGCATGGCTGATTCCATGTATGGCAAATCCATCCCAATGTGTTTCTCTAGTCCATGACAAGGAAATAAATTGAAATGTCAACAAGTTGTAATGAATGCTTCCAGTGAGCCAACATTGGGACGTGCCGTGCAGAATCTCAGGCTCCCTTATCCTTGGCAATGAAATAGAAAACTGTGTGGCTCATTTTTGATGTTTGATTAAGATCATCCAGTGTTTTCCAAGAATGAAACCCACTTGTTTCTTTCAGTTCAAAACGAAATATATATTTTTTTGTGTTTACACACATCCCCCTACTCCATGAATCCACCCCATCAATTATATCCATTTATCAGGATGACAAGCACATAAAAACTGGCCACACACAAACACATGCTTGTGTACTTACACAGACAGCAAAGGGAGCCCTGAGTGAAAACTCTCTGGATGAGAATTCAACAACTCTACACAACACTCTTGTTTGCTTTATGACTCGTCCTATTTGAAACCACTTGATTTATGACACTCATTGTTGGTGTGCTCCGCATATGCCCAGATGTGTACTTTACTTTATGAATGGTTGCATAGATGTGCACGCATGCAGCAATTATCACTCTTACCTGTCTATAATTGCGCACATGTCCAGGCTGACGTTCTCAAAAGCTCCCACAATGCCTTTCTCTACTGCGTGCAAATCGGCAGGTTGGTCATCCACCAGGATTGCTTGCATGCAGCCCTGAAACGAACGCTGGGAAGGTGGAAACATCGTCTGCAGAAAATACCCTGGAACATAAACAAACGCACAAAGTAAACATTATTAGATTTTTTTTTTTTTTACTGCTGGCAATTAGACAGTAGGAAATGAAAAACAAAATGTTCTTTTTAATGAAAAGAACAGAAAAAAGGAAGGATTTGCATCTCCTTTGAACAATAATGCAAAGTAGGTGAAAGAGTGTGGGAAGAACACAATGGATTCTTTTGATCCACGATTTAAATCACACCATGAAAAGAAGACCTTCTGTTCAAGTAGACATCAAAAATAACAACGACATTATCCTTGACGAGAAACAACAGACCTGGCCACTGCTTGGTTATTGTCACTTTTTTACAGCCATGAACCTTCATCAGTCGTCTTGTTTTAGAGCTTATCCACAAGGCCCATTAGTCTTAATGCCAGCGCTAAGACCTCAATAGGCTAGAGGACATACAGATTTTACTATACACTGTACCTTTATGAGATACAGGAGTCAATGGCCCGTCCAGAGGTAGCACTGGGCCTTGACTGAATTGGGGACGAGGCGAGGACAAAACTGTGCGCATAATATCACGTGCGTGTGTGTGTGTTTGTGCGGGCATTTAATCTGTTACACAAATGCAAGTTCATGGATATATGATAGGCCTGTATGCATTTACATGGACTCATGCACTTTTGTACAATACATGGATGTACGGCATACAGTACGCGTGTCCATCTACGCAGTATAGGCAGTGTCTTCTATAGGAGATGAAAACCTAGAGCGCAATTTCTGCCACAAGCACACAGGTCAGTCATAAAACACTGCCTCTCAATGACATCTCCATCATTGTGATGTTATAAGCTGTCACACTCTCCAGCATGCCCATCAGCCCCAAGGCCAAAGCATCAAAGAGGCTTATTATAGAGGGCATATGCACTGTGTGTGCACCAACATAATTGTATTTTTATGTGGCGGGCAGACACAAAGCAAATAAACCAAGTTGAAAAGTAAAATATGTTTACGTGTGTGTGTGTGTGTGTGTGCGTTTCTGTGGGATTCATCCCTTTCTTCACATCTGATTTTCATTTCCTCCCCCAAAAGTTTCTCCTGTCATCCTTGCCATCTGTCTCATCTCTTGCCACACCTGCCTGCTGCCTTTCCAGAGGAGTGGGCGACAGACAGACAGAGAAAGCAAGAGAGGGAGACATGGAAAGGGAGAGAGAAGATGGGAAACAGAGAAGAGTACAGCTGGTTGGCAGCACTTTGTGTCCTGTGGATAGCTTATGAATGCATAGAAAATGTAGCCTTCCTGACAGTTTGGAAGCATAAGTGGAGCAATGCATGAAACAATAGGTGGATGGATATATGTTGCTAGGCCACGAAAGCCAACAGGAGGTGGGTTCTGCAAATCCACGAAACCAGCTGACAGTCTTCACGGTTTTAACACCGAGATATCCTGTTTGTGTTCTGAACGTCGGCAGTTTTTACGTTATAAATGGCATGAAAGAAGGTTTAGGACATGCACTTGAAAATGTATGTTTGCATCTCAATGTCAGATGAAACTGGTACGTTTCACTTGAGTCAAAAATTCCCCTTAAAACAGTGGAACAAAACAAAAGAGTGGTACCTGGGTGAAACAAACCATCGACATAATCCCTCAGCTGCATCTGCAATCCACAGTTTAAAATTTAAATAATTATTTAATCCCCACAGAGACAACAGTAGCCGTCCTGGGCAGCTCTCTTGTATTGCTTTGATTACCTTTACAAATATTCACTCTTTTTTTCTGACTTCAACAACATTATTTGGTTTTAATTTGCATCACACCCACACCTGAATTGAGGCAGCAGAAACTAATGGATAAAATGAGCTATAAGCTGCATCTTCTCACTGTCATCAGGGACAATGTGAGATGGCTGGACAAAAGGAGGAATAGAGGGACCTCCATGAGTGTACTGTTGTGAGACATGGCTACAGAAACTAATCCAGATCCCTTCATTACCATCGACGGCTTTTAGACAGTTTGGGAAGACATGAATAAATCTGAAAGTGGTAAGAAAAGAGGTGGATGGCTTTTTGCTTTGATAAACAGCAAATGGTTCCACTGTGGTCACATTAGCATGACAGAACATGTCTGCAGACCACATTGTGAACTGTTCACTCTGGGTCCACACTTCATGAATTTTCACATCCCACCTTCACCTTGGTTGTTGTTTACGTCCTGGCAGCCACGGCTGACGTCATCCACTCTGTCACCGCAAGACTCCAGACAATGCACCCCAGTGTTTCCTTGTATTCTTGTTTTGTCTTGTATTTCTTGTGTTCTCGTAAAAATTTACAAGTTTCACCTATTTGAGCAAACGTTACAAAACAATTTCCCTGCGGGATTACTCAAGTAATTGTGATTCAGATTTTGATAACCCGTCAGGATGCGGGACAGCAGCAGTAATCCCCTGCAGTCTTGCTGGTATTCTATCTCAGCTCCCCTGTTGTGCTCAAGGAGCTTCCCTCACAATACACACTTGGAGGACCGGCACCAGCCCTCCTCTACCTGCACACGGCTGGCACTCCGGCTATGTTTCCACATCCCAACACATTTAGAGGGATGCGTCTGCTTCCAGAGGAGGCAGGCTGGAAACCTGCCAAACTGCTCAGAGGTAAATTATTAAACAAATATTCTGAGGATGTAGCTCTACAGCATATTCAGAAGAGACAAAAACAGTTGCCAAAAACAGTATGTAGATTCCCAACAAAACTGAAAATTCACTCCAGGAAAAAAATGTGCTTATCTGCTGACCACCTGCTGCAATTTCTCCCTAAGCTATTTCTCGTAACTGTATAAAAAAACCACAAAAAACAACCCTAAAACAAATAAATAAAAACAGCACCATGAAACAAACATGACATGCATGCATGGCAAACATTACCACTGCTCTCATGTCAGGGACAATATGTACCCGACCTGCCATGGCAGATGTGCCTATAAACAAGCCTGTATGCACTTAGCCAACCCTTCCCAACCCCAAGGCGCGTATACAGACAGCATGGGCTGCTCTTTGATAAATGCAGGTGTCAGAGTCTCATGTCTAATTCATCACAAACTTTAAGATGAAGAGGAAGAGGTGACAGCATGTAGACGCATGACTGAAAATGTGCTATATATTACAAGCATTACTAACTTAATCGCATATATTATGTTAGAAAAAATGTTTTTTTTGCAGGTAGGTGAAAAAAATGTGAAAAGCTGTCGACATCAGAGTGACCAAATAAAACCATTGGAGCACTAAAAGACTGGATTTCAAAAGGTCAAAAAAAACTACTGCATCATTGTAGTATACTTGTAATGGAAAGGCAAAGTTTGAGACAAATACTGCAGAATTTGAAGTCATTATATTTCATTTATTCTTGCAAATAAAATGCAAGAGAAGACATGACATTTCCAAAATTATGAAAAAAAAAGAGTTGCTGTGACACTGTTTGGAGCAAGTCAGTGTTATAAAATTGGTAAGGGAGTGTGGAGACTGCCAAACTAATATAGAAAACACTGCAAACTCTTTTTTATTTTTTTTTCTTCCCAGAGTTATCGCACACCAGAATGCTTAAGGCTGGAATGTCCCATAATTGACTAGTCTCTCATTAGAGTATCCATTTGTCGCCTGTTCCTGCAGAGAAAAGAGCACGACTTTATCGCCGTGCGTACGTGCACGTCCGTGTTTGTGTGCGCGTCCGCCCGTCTTGCCTCTTGAGAAATTCAATTTGTGGATGCCTTGTGTCAGTCACTTACTAATTTCTCTAAGCGCGGCGTCAGGAGTGAAAAACTACTCCCCGTAAAATAGGCTTTGGGTTCAGGAGACTGCTTCTAAAAGCAGGCGCTCAAAGGATAGAGGAGTGGAGATGAGAGAGGGGGGGCAAAAGAAGGAGGTTGACCGGGTTAAAGAGGGTGCGATGAAAGGGAAAGGAAAGAAGATGAGGGCCATGAAAGAAGAAAATCAAAGAAATCTGAAAGAATGAAGGAAATGAAGCACAGACGGGGGGGGGAAAGAAAACAGACGAGAAGAATAAAATTAAGACGTGCCCAAGGTTGAGGGTGAGATTACAGAGGCTGAGAGCCCAGTCGTTTTCTCCTGCTGACATCTATAGTAAAATATCTTGTAACCCTGTAACCTTGGGTTGAAAAAGTGCCTCATGAATTTTAATTCCACAGAATCCGAAAAGGCTATTACATCTACAGCAGCGTTCTCGACTGGTCACTTCAGTGCCACTCGTCCCAGAAGTAGACAGTGAAAACACAATTTCAATGAAAAACAATGCATGTGTCACATTTCATTTAACATCTGTCTACCATTACTTTTCCCCTTTTACTAAAACTTGTATGAGAATTGGTAGCAATTAAAAACTCTACATACAAAACAAAGAAGGGTTGACAGAATTTAGGAAGAAAAGTAAATAAAGGAACATGTTGTAGGTGCATAATTTGCATAGCCTGTAAAGTCTTGGGTGCTTAATCTGCATAATGTCCCATCACAGTCATTAAAATACATTAAACATAACCACTTATGCAAATTAGGTAACCTATTAAGTGAATTAGGGCATTAATTAGAAAACATTTTTATGTCTGTATGCTTGTCGTCAGATGACACATCAGTGTAATTTTAATGGTAAAAGCATTATGAGGTTCTGTTGTATTTTCAAAAAATGCTTAACAAATTTCCTTTTTAATTAAAAAGAATATTCATGCACTCAAATCATTAACTGCTGTACGAAGGGAGCCTGTAGTATTGTGTCGTATTTGCAAAAAATGCCTCGGCTCAGATGTGATCATCATTAGTGGGACAGACAAAAGTAGCTGCCTTGTTTTTATTTTTATTTTTCAAGCCAGGCATGTGATCTAACTGCACGATCCTCTTTCTGTTTTCTGCATTTCAAATTTAATGGAGGCACATTCAGGATTAGGGCCACCGTGAAATATTTATTGAAGTCGTCTTTGTTTTTAGAATTCTGACCTTATTTTTCTTCTCCAAAGAAGTCAGCTGGATCTTTCTCCAACAACTTTTCTCTCAGATTTATGAGAAATAAAAGCAATAATTCTGACTTTAAACGTAGAATTTTGAAAACGGAAATGTATAACTCAAGTGTTCTGTCCACTTTAAAGGTGGATTAAAGGTGAGATCACTGCTCGCGTTATTCAAATTCACACTGGCTTTTTTTCTTTTTTATTTGATTAGACACAGACTGCTAATTATCCCACATAATGCTTCTGTGTCAGCAATCTTTTTATATAATGGGGGCCAAAGGTTTGCCTGAAACCCTTTATAGGAAATGACTCATCACTGAGGTCTACCGATCTTTTCTCACTTTAATCATATCATACTCTGCAGGTCAAGGAAAACATTGTGTATCAGACTTTGCATGAATCATACTGTATGTACATCATAGCATATGTGTAACAGCCAAGCTTCAGTATATTAATAACTCAACCTTATTTGGTTTAATGTAGCAGTTGACCACATTAAATAAACACTAATTTCATAAAATGACGACTTGGAAGCAGACAGACACTTAAACCATCTTTCCTCTGACATCCAAGCAGCGTTTCTATAGTGGCACTCACCCTATCAAAGCAAATGCCATGATTATATTCAAGTGAAATTACTAGCATTTTCCATCTCCTGAATTTATTTTTCATGAAGCCCAAATTATATAAGTTCACGGAAAGCACTAGAACTAGATGATCTAAAACAAGACAGAAATGGCAGCGGACATGTTCTTATCGCTGCAGCGCTTTTTTTTTGTTTGACGAGCAAACCCTCGCTGGTATTAAGGTTCTCTGTTTCGAGAACATTCCAGCCGAGCTGCGTTGTCGAGTCCAGCGTTACTTTAACAACTAAGTCTGGTTCAGTCCGTGGTCACCGATCAACAACTGTTGCCAATGAAAACACAGCAGATTGATGCCTTAAAGCCATGTGATTCGAAGCAGATGGCTACCTGGATGACTGCACCAACATAAATTAGTCGCGCCAATTATCTTGAGTCTTGTCCCGTTAAAGAAACACGGATTGTTCATGAGACTGAGTGTTTTTTTTTTTCGTTTTTGCTAATTGCGACACGTTGATAGAACGGTCTCAGTCACGGAGAAAGTGCTGATGGAATACTGTTAGAGAGCTTTAGGACAGCTTAATGCGCTTGGCCTCTTTGACTCATCAAGCTGAGCGATCAGAGAGAGTAATTGAGGGCAAGCCAAAAGGCTAAACTATCTTTTGTACACTCACTATATTATTCGGCTACCTCTGTTCAGGGATGGAAATTAGCCTCAGAATGTGTTGAGGTGGAGTGTTTTGAATAAATGTTCGAGATATTCCGTCTGAGTTTGAGCTTAATGTATTTCTGTGTGGAGTTCATACAGCTTCACAGGCACGGGCACAAAAACACCCACAGATTTAGATGACTTGAGGCCTACATCATAAATCTACGTTGTTGGGTAGACGATGCATTGAATGGCAAGAGAAAAATAAATCAATCTGGGTCATAAAATTTAAGAGCATGCATGATTTGAATCTTTCTATTCATATCAACCGAACGTAACCACGAGAAAGTTTCCTTTAGAATTCAATAATTAAAGAAAAAGGGCTAAAAAACAACCCACAACAGTACAGAAAGCTTTCCTGTGAAAGAGAATTCGAGTCTGGACGAAGAATGAAACGGTTGAAACTGTTCCAAAAGCATCTTCCTAAAAAACTTCTTCCCTAGCCTGTGAAACGGTGGCCTAAATATCACTTTGTACTCCTTGCCACAGAAATAATCAACAGTTTTGTATCCCCTGCAGCCTTCAAGCTTGTGTTTACCACCAGGCTCCCTGCTCCTCAGCATTCATTATGTCATGTAAAATTAACGAGTAAAACCCCAGTCACAGCTGCTGCCAATTCAGCCCGAACACTACCTCTTTCAGTCGGGGGGTGGGGTGGGGAAACACTGAAAAAAAAAACATAGCTGTATTTTTCTGAATTGTAGCGATTCATAAGTGTGTGAGTGCATATCCAGTATGTGAGTGAACATAACTGCGTATATGCAACCTGTAAGGTCATGTATTATACATGTCAGCCTACTACTAGCTCCCATCAAAGCCCATGTACTAACATTTAGATTTCCTTCTTTCTCTTCATCTCTTTATCGTTTCTTATCTTCGCTGGGCTTTGTCTGCTTTCTCTTCTGTTTCACTTCTCCTTCATCTGTCTGTCTCCTCTGGCCTGTTCAAGGAGTAAAGACATTACAGAGATACTCTCCTCTTCGTCACTATTGATTCGCAACTCAGCTTACTAAAATCGGTAAATCACCAATTGGATCTAAGTGGAGACTAGAGGACAAGAAGAAAGAGGAGAGGAGATACCAGAAAAGATAGACAAGCAATTGAAAGAGAGCGAGAGAGAGATGGGGGTAAACTAGACAGAAATAGTATATAAAAAATAGAGCTTTAAATGTAATGATGCTGCTGCATCTTAGATTTAAAAGAATAAGAATAAGAAAAAAAAATCCTTTTAAGTCCTTAAAAAAGATGTAGCAGGTTCTAGACTGAAATCCTATTAGCATATCAAGGCCTCACAAACTTTGATTTCATAAATAAAAAGTAGAGAGTCATTATGGACTTTAGGGGGATTCACTCAACACCAGCAAGGAGTAAATTAAAATAGACAACAAAATAAAAGAACCTGGACGTGTGTGTGTGTGTGTGTGAGAGAGAGAGAGGTGCTCTGATCCTTATTGACTGGCCTGGGGAAATGGTTTTGCTTGATGGAGGAGATAGTGCTCAGATAGAGAGAGAGGGACGGAGGCCTGATGGAGTTATCAGAGCCAGACTATCTCTCTCAGTTACTGTAATTTCATACAGGTGCCCACACACACACACACATGCACGCATGCACACAACACACACACACACACACACGGCAACACGTGCACACTTAGATACGGACCATCTTCCAACAGACGGACAGCGGTGTCTGGCATCATTAACCTGGCGTCTTCCTAATTCAGACAGATTGAGGCGGCTGCATGTGTTATCAGTATGTGATCCCATCAGTATCTGGTGGTCTTGTTGTGTCTGTCTTGCTAAGTGGGCAACTTCCTTAACTCTGCCCCACTGGGGTATAGCTTTCAAGCAAGAAAAACGATATGAAGACAGATTTAGTCTAAAAACACTGTTTTTGCATAAATATATTAAGACTTCTGTGTCCTCGGCCCCTTTAATTAAACATAGATATGCAATTAGCCACAAAAAAGTCGTCTAACTTGTTTAAAAGTACGCAGGATTTTATGGAAATGATCAAACAGGGAGCGGATGTTTACTGAAATCCAACCTGGATTTGTGCCAAAGCGTTCTTGCTGCCCTGAGCATCTTATACTCCGACGCTTCCCAGATGGCCGCTGTCAAGAAATGTGATGATGGGGAAAGAGGGTGGAAGTGAAGAGTGTGTTGTTGATGGCGTGACTCCTACCTCCCAGGTGATAGGTCCCTCCCGTGGTGACGGCGAGAGGTGAGGTGGAGCGCACGGCGGACACCTCCTCGCCGTCTATCGTCAGCATGGCGAAGTTCTCCTTGGCGACCAAACGTATGGCGTGCCACTGGCCGTCATTGAGGCCCGAACCTGGAAGATAGGAAGAGGGGGGGGATTAAAAAAAAGAAAAAATTCTATACTCTATTGATCCTGCAAAGGGTTGCACCACACCGAGGAGCAGATAGGTTTAAGTGGATGAACTTGAACTCCTGACCTTTGGAGTTGTAGCTCAAAGCCTCCTACCCACATAATGACAGTGGTGGGATTTGAACCCACGCCTCCAGAAAAACTGGAACCCAAATCCAGAGCCCTCATGCTACCTCCTTTTGACCTCAAATTAACTTTGTTATAAGAGGGTATAGGAGCATGTTAAGACCCTGGCTGGGATTTAACACACAGACACTGGGTGACTCATCATAGGCGAGAGGTATGTGGGTGGTGAAACTAGGAAATAAAATTTATTTCTGTGAAGTGTGGCTATCTCTCTCTGTTTACCTTCTACTTTGTCACACAGCAATTTTTTTTTTTCGCTCTCGCCACAATGATGGCACTCCTGCGTTGCCCGCTGAGTGCGACTCCAACAGAGTTAAGATGTGCTCGGCTGAGGATCGTCTTGGTGCCTCGATCAAATTTTTCCCTCACTTCTTGAGCAGTCACATATGTATGCCAATGACCCTCAATTCTTCTTCCCTCCTCTTTTGTTCTCTTCCTCTTGCCTCCCCCCTTTCTTTTTCCTCGCCGAGTGCAGTTTCGAGTCTCAAGGCCTCCTGCGTCTCGACTCCATTAACTCTCAGAGAACCCCTGTTTCCGTCTGAGTACCCAGGTAGTGAGTGTGTGTTCTCTATGAGCTCGCGACTTCGAGCACTTTGCGCAAGTGTACAAGTCTGTAATGTGTTGCGTCGTCTGCATATGTCAACGTCGTGCGCGCGCGCGTGTTTCGCGCATGCAAGTTTTTTTGTGCTCTCCTTTTTCTCCTCTCTTCCCTTGTAGCCGTGCTCCATTAAATATGAGTGATGTTTTGGAAAGGGACATTACTACTGGAGCTGAGAGAGAAGCCAGCTCACTCTCATCGCCCTCTCCTCTATACATCACCTCTTACTGACTCCAATCTCTATTCATCCCTCCCTTCTTGCCTTCGTCTCTGTCCCTGATTCCTCCCTCTCTCTGTCTTTATTTTCCCTTCTTGAAACTCTGCATTTAACACCCCCCCCCCCTTGTATTCTACTTCTCCCCTTTTGTAGCCATCTGCTGCAGTGCCTGTCTTTTTCAATCGGGTTTAGCTCACTGCTTCACTGGCTGTAACGTATCGATAGTGCGGACACCGTAGCGAAGTTCAAGGTGCGGTCATGTGCAAATCAGTCTCGGCAGAGCGCACGCATGGATCTGCATGCACGTCAATACGCGTGTAGCTTTACATGCCACGCGTGTCGATACGTTTGAATCATAAGAGCACGTTCGGTTTGTGTGTGGCAGTTTCGGTGTGCATTGTTTACTTCTTCCCAGAATGCATTTGAAGACCCCGACTTTTATATCTGCAGGGAGTCTGCACTAATTAATCTCCATCAGCGGGGTGACTGTGCGCACATGTGTGTGTGTGTGTGTGACGGCCAAAGAGATTAAAGGCCAAGATGGCTACTTGCTGAGAGGTGGGACCACTTTGGCACATTTACACACACACACACACAGCACAGCCCAAGATTTTCCACTCGCCAGGAGAGAAAAATGCAATGGAAATGTTGAAAAATGGGTTTTAGTTGTACTTGAAAGATCACAAAGATGCATGTTTTGTCTGAATAAAAAAAAAAAAAAAAGTGAGTTCTTGTAGAGAACGACCTTTGCTGACAGTCACATTTCTGCCTGTATATTGGTTTGATGTAATCACCAGCAGGCTCTCTGCTCTGTATAACCTCTTCAATGTAATGGAAAATAGATACTATATAACCTCGTGTCCCCTCATCTGTTTTACATCACCTGCAATAGCTTTGAATGATGAGCCGATCAGTGATAGTCGCGTTACTGAACCGTCGCGCAGAACATGTGCGCAAGCAGACACAAGGGATTCTCAAATACGTGTCTTTTTCTATCCGACTGTCACATTCAGCAAACATGCAACCTCAAAACATGCACATGCCTGTCATAGATAAGGAGAGCAGAAGAAGGAGATTTAACTAGATAAGACTGACTTGCTATGGAGTTCATATGCAGGAGGCTGATAACAAGGTGACCAGGTGTTTTGTTATGTTTTTGATTTTCTATAAAAAAAAAAGTATTGAACCGTGAGTTAATTTGCAGCATTTCACAAAAGTAAAACTCAACCGATGAAAAAAAAAAAAGTCACACCAACTGAAAACAACACAGTGAAACATCTGAAAACTTAATTAGATTACTGTAGAATCTCTGAGTACTTGATGTGTAACATTCTGCTCATCATACTTTGGCGCCTCCAGCTTGGTCTTTTCTGAAAGGACAAAACAGCTCTTAAGGTTACATAAAACCGTTTAGTTTTCAATTTCATCCAAGGACGCTGTCATCTGATGTACCACTCACTGTCTATGTCAACACAGGAATAAAATCAATGCACATCATAAAGGTGTGTGTATACTGTACTCGGCGACTCTCAGTACACGAGACACCGTCTGTATAGGCACGGTAATCTTGAAGAGAAAACACATCTTGAAACAATTCTCTGCTGTGTTAGTGTGGGAGTCATTCTGAAAAAGAAAAAGAAAAAAGAAAAAGATTTTTGCGTAAGCAGCTGTAAACGCTGCATCTTCCTAAGCATGCTCAGTAACAACCCACTTACGCCAACTCAAATACGAGAAAGTCACCTCTGACCACATTTGTGGCCACTGGGAAAAAGATTATTTAGAGTATGATGGTACTTTTAAAAGTTCTCAGCCTCACTCTAAACAAGGGTTGTAACTCCTATTTTTTGGGGTAACTTGCTACTATAAAGTCTCATATCAGCGTCCACAAAAACTCAGATGTTTTCTTGGCAGGTGGTGCCCTTTGAAAATCAATAGGTGAAAGGGAAACCAAAAAAAAAAAATGGACAAAAAGGAAGGCAGAGCTGTTACCAAGTATCTAGTATGACCGTCACCAAAATCCACAGACATGGTTAACACACTTGGTGAGGACTCTTCTTGCTATTCAGCTGTAAAGAAGTGTGCTGCTGATTTCAAGCAGGGCAGGAAAAGAACCAGATGACCCATGGTCAGGATGCCAAAAAATCAGCCTCCACGAACAGAGGCGATTCACCTCCACCTGAATGATGGACGTGTAACTGTCCAACACATTTTTGGTTTCGCTTTCATGTACTGATTTTTAAAGGGCATCACCTGCAAAGAAATGACAACAAACATTTACTTTTTTTTTTTTTTTTGTAGACAGTGATTGAAGGCTTTATGGTGTGCAGTCATGCCCCAAAATGGAAGTTATACCCCTTGTTTTCAGGTGAGGCTACATGCACACTAACATCTCATCTCAGGGGTCCTTTGCTGCTGGTGTTGCGGTTCTATTTGTCTAGGATGTGACTACAATGAGAGAGTGAAGGAGCCTACAAAGATTTACAGACAAGGGTCCTAAAGAGGGATGATATCTGGGGGAAGTTAGGAGCACATGAGAGACGTGGAAGTGAGGAATTCCAGGACTGAGCTGCAAACCTGGAGCGACAAAGTGGTTGGTCTGGAGAAACAGACCAAAGAAAAGCTTTAGTTTAGTCTGCCAGGTACTGTATGTTCTTGCCTAATCAGTCTATACAATGTAAGAAAATAGTGAGAGTGTCAATTACAACTTTTTAAAGCCAATGTTGACGTACTTATGTTTCTTGTTCTATCTGGAGCAACTGGTCCAAAAGCCACAACCGCAAACATAGACATTTGAATGTGAGACATTTAAAGTTAAATCTTGGGGCTTTTTCTGAAAAACTGCAAATATTTGTGCAATAACTTTCTGTTGATCAATTAATCATCTAACTGTTCGACTGTATATTGGGTTAAAGCTAGCTAAAGTTAATCTAATTTGTGTAATGTGCATTTAATAAGTTAAGTTAAAGTTGAATTTCACTATATAGACTTTCTTGGCAACAATTTAAATATTAATCCATTAAACCCAACAACAATTTCTAAATAATTTCTGTCTGAATGACTATTTATTTAACATGCAATATTTGTGAGACTGAAAACAACAGACGACTGGTAGTAAAACAAACGTAACACATCAACAGCAATGGACCTTCATCCTCAGCTATACCGCTATGATATTTCAGACTGACAACCAAGGAAAACAAAGTGACAGCAATTACAGCGGAGCTGGAAGCGACCAAGAGCGCATAGCAGCCCCCAAGAAGAATAAAAGGTGGAGGAGGCTGAGAGACTGATTTCTGGTATGTAAGTACAAAATCACAGACTTGGTAATTTTAGAAAATCTTGAAAGAGAAGCAGAGAAGTGATTAACTTTCATGCTTCTAGTACAAACAGCTGAAATGGCAGCCCTGGTTCCCGGAGTGACAACCAGAGAGGAGGTGGTGCTGGAGCAGAGGAAGGAGGTGACAGCTGGATAATTCAAAGACTGAACTCCGGCTCACCACTAACAAATTGGATGAGATATAGAAGATGATGGCAGGTATTTTGGTGAGAGACCAGAAATACTTAACATACATACCTTAATCCCTTAACTGACGGCAGCACACTTAAAAACAAACAAACAAACAAAAAAATAATCTAAATATAGAACTAACTAATCTATACTGTTGTTATATTAAAATCGAATAAATACAATAAAATAAATCAATAAATTCTTGTTTTTTCATTCTTTTCTCTTTCAAGCTGTTCCCCTAAATGTTTCCATGCTGTGTTCCCAGAAACTCCAAAGCTGGCTCTCTGCACTGGTCAGACCGGCAGAGAAAGCCAGCTTGATCGGAATATCCAATATTGAAACTCCACTTGTCTACAGTACAGTCTTCACAAATATTGGCGGGGCTTACAACCCAACTACTGGCATGCGATACAAAACGCATCATAATATTACCCAAGTGATGGACAGGCCTGAGCTCCTCAATTCCCTACTGTTGCGGGTATCTTCACTGCGCCTGTCAAGGGAGTCTGCTACTTCAGATTCACTGACTTAAACAACAAAAGCGGAGAATGGATGGCACTAAATTTATACCGCCGCAGCCAGAGAATTTTGCATAATTCTGAGGCAACTAATGGTCACACATTCATTGCAGATGCATTCATTCTGAAGCAGGCAAGTGTGGACTTTATGATGATCCTGTCTGTGTCACTTTCAAATATAGTCTGATGACTTCACCAGGATCATACCGTATTAAACAATAATGGTGATGGTGCACTGAAAAGCAACCAGTGTTTCTTTAGCTCATAAATGCTTGTTTTCTTCTTTTTTTTTGTCTCTTATATTCATACTTGTCTCATCTTATTCTTATTCATATACGCAGCAGAAAGATGTTGACTCCTGTATGCTGGAGTTGCTGATTAAGTAGACTAACGCACATGATCAGTAATTGGCTTTACCATTTTCAACTGTCATTAAAGGAAGAAGAGTTATTTCTTCCTCAGGTTGTTGTTCCATTTATGTAGTAATGAAACATACGGTGTGAATGGGAGCAGCCACAGACAGTAACAATAAGCACTAGGATGTGCAATTAAACTTAATCCAAGTAACCTAATTGCATAAAATATGGATTAATTGCAACATTCTAAAATCTACATTAACACCGAGCATAAGTGTGCATGTAAATGTTTAGTGTCCTCAATCATTAGGATACTGCAAGACACAATGTATTTACTGTACGCGCTGTGTTTTCGAAGGCTGCTAACAATTTAATCTGTCACAAAACTGACATAAATGACAATGCTTTTATTATCTCATAAAATCCAGATATATTTAGGTTTTAGAAACCACAATGCCACTGCAGACACAAATATCACCAGAGCTGATTTTTCTTCGCCAACTGTTTAGCAGTCAGTGCGATATAGCAGCCACAGATAACGTCTCAGTGGTGCATTCAAGACAGAACGGGATGATGTGAACTTCAAATTATCATGATCAAAAATCCAAATTCACTGATTATTTGTCTTCTAAATGTGATTTTTGGGGGAATTTAAAGCCCCACAACTTCCATCTTTGAACAAATTTAGAAACATTTGCTTGCTCTGTGTGGAATTTCTAAGCATAAGGATGCCACATATGCATAAATAGAGAATTTAATGTTCTATGTCTGTGCAATAAAAGGAAAGATAACACTTTTTATTTCTTCTCCCCCTCCAATTAAAACGCACCTCTGTAACAGGTGCAGTTATATGTCATAGGTACAGTAACAGGCCACATACATCCAAAGCCTAGAGTTTAAAGGTATGGATTGCTCTGTACAAATAAAATAGAACTACATGTTTTAAAACATATATTATTATCATTTAATTTGCAAATGCTATAAATCATTTAAAAGTAGTTATTAATTGGGCAAACACAAATATGTAATATAATAGCTGAAACTACAGAGCTTTTTTCCAATTTGGTCAAAGTGGTTTCCTAAATCAAAGCAAAAAAAACAAAACAAAACCCTATCAACTTAGTAAAATAAGAAAAAAATGAACCACAAAGCTACTGAAGCCTTTAAGCCTACTACAAGTGTAATAGAAAAGAGGGGTCAGGGGGTCGGACAGCAACAACATACAGCTCAGTGTTCTGGTGAATGTACTCTGCGTGAGGGTCAGTGCGTGTTATCACCGTAAATCAGTGGAACTGGATATGATAAAAAGCTCCACGTTGTAAGACAAGATATCAAAAAGGTCCACCAACTGCTTTAAACATATGCTTAGTTCCTAGCAGGGTACGTGGAGACAACATCAGGGGGATTTCGCTGTCATGCGTCATTTCACCCGAGAACGTCCACCCCGACACACATTTAAAAACACATGAATACCGGCACAAGGTGCACATCTCACCCGTTACTATGGTAACAGCAGATATGACTTCAAGACGTAACATACTTCACACGGTGAGGTCGAGAGTGTAGCGACGCATTCAGGTCCAAGCGGACCGACACAGTGAAGTCCTTCAACTATAGCATCTGACCCTGTCAAACTAGCTGAAGATTAGCCGAAGGAAAAAAAAACAGGATATTATATGATAATACAGAACAGCACTCCAGGTATCTGCAGTTTGGGTGTTTCAGGGATCTACCTGACCATCAGAAGTGTTGCATTACCCGCAGTGTTACACAACCGATTATGTCAAACTGAGGCCCGGGCTCAGACGGCAAAAGTGTCAAAGAAAGTTTTGTAAAGCAGAGGAGGTCGAGCCAATGCATGCACAGATAAGTGGGAACCTCCACATGGTGAGGATGAGCGGAATCACAAAGTTAGGAGGCCTAAACCCAGAGCACGCAGATTTAAGATTGGCCTTCTCCCAAACAACCAAGAGCAAGTGATATCCCACAGGCTTTAAAGAGGAGTGTGTGCATTTGTGTTTATCCGCCTATCTGTTAGTATTGCATTTCTATTGATTTCGGCTATATTCGCCACTGAGAGCGATGATGGATAGCAGACAGCAACATCGGATGGTATCTAATTTTGAGAACGAGGAAGAGCTTGAACAGGCGAAAGCAACTAAATGGAAATGTGATTTTAAATAATGAAGGAATAGAATAATAATTTAGAATGACATGTCAATGCCAGCAGTACACAAGATCAAAATGCAAAACCTGACGTGACTTTAACTGAGCAAGACAAAATGTTTTGGCAACTAAACAATGTACTTTGTAGGAATGAACACATCCAAATAATGTGCTGTGTGTATATGTGTGTGTGTAAATCACACCTGTTATTAAACATTTTTTTTGTTCTGTAATGCCTTTTTAAAAATTGGCTAAATAAATTAGAACCTAATCTCAATTATAAGACTGTAAAACCAAAAGTAGGCTCTTTACCAAAGCCAGTGACATGGCGATTAATTCAAAAAACTACTAAATAGAATGTGAAACTGTAAAATGAGCTCAGGTAGATTACACAGATATCAGAGAGTAATAGCTATTTTCATATTATCACATTACACTTGGGGAAGAGGCATTATTTATGGCTGTCCCTGATTGTTTCGTTTTTGTCTCTTCTCCCTGGAGAACGTGTTAGGGATATCACGCGGTGCAACAAATCCTTGTAAGACTGTACACTGTGGATATTATTTCTGTAACATTGCCATTCTGCTCCTCTTTCTGCTTACTTTCCCTTCTCCTCCCATCTCCTCTCTCATCCCTACAGCTCCTCTTTTTCTACTCTCTTTTCCCCATCATTTCTCTCCTCTCCTCCTGTTTCCCCTATTTCTATTACATATTGATCCTGTATGTACACTATAAATGAATTTTGTCTGCTATAAATTTATGGGGCCCTCTGGCATTCATGAATTTTTTCTTCCCCCATCTCCTCCGCTCCTAAATATTCGGTCCTCCAAGGTAATTTGAAGAGCTTTGCACGTCTTCAGAGATGGCAACACGCCAACAAAGCCAGGGAATACGACATATTAAGCCCTGCCTGAACACGCACGCAAACACAAATGGACACGCACTCACACAGAAACACACATGCAGGGGGGGGGAATGAAACAATATAACATTATAATCAGGGGTGGCTGTAGTGTGTTTTTCCCCTCTAAACTGTGCCTCAGGCCTTTCCATTACTGTAATGCTGTATGCTTCCTGTTCGGACTGCGCAAGTAACCTCATGTGTGACTGATAGTGATTCTGCCTTTCAGAGGAAGTAATGGTATTACTTCTGGCTGAGTTGATGGGCATGAACACATGCATTCAAAAAAACAAAACCACACACGCACAGTTTTAACATAAAAAACATATTTGGATGGATAGATGATAGATGGATGGATGGATGGATGGATGGATGGATGGATGGATGGATGGATAGATGGATAGATGGATAGATGGATAGATGGATGGATGGATGGATGGATGGATGGATAGATGGATGGATAGATGGATAGATGGATAGATGGATAGATGGATAGATAGATAGATAGATAGATGGATAGATGCAAGTGATAAAAGAAATATATAAAACTACTGACAACATTAAATGCCGGACTTGTTGAATGATGACAGCACTACAATGTGTAGCTGTAGCGACAAATCTTTCCATTTCTCTTCGCCTCGTGTCAATCTCCAGGTGTATTAATGATTATCTCGCCTTCTCGAGTCGGCGTCGACAATCACACACGGAGATGTGCGACGCGGAGAGCTAAATCACATTTTCATCTTTTCCAGAAGACGCAGAAGCAGATTTAATTCATTAAGATTAATTACCACTACTTACAAGTTTTGTCTTCTTTGACAGCCAAACAGGAGTACAAAAACGTATTTCCTCACTTTGTTGCTCGAGAGCCTCTTAGGAAATTAGATTTCTTGGCCTCTGAAAAAAAGCGCTGGAGACAGTGAGTATTGTTTCCATGGAAACAATGCCGGTGCCCGATAATTCAATAATTAATCAACAGGGTGATCAAAGGGTAGCATCTTTAACACACGTGCTCAATGGCAAAAAGAAACAAAAATCCATCAGCTATTTGTTTCAGATAAAAAAGGAGCCATTTTTTTCCCATTGGCTTTGGATTAGTGGATCATTTCATGGTAGGCAATGTGGAAAATAGGGGTTTGATTTATATTTGAGCACAAAACATGCTTTGGTCCTGCTGCATGGCCAACATGGCAACATCTTCCAGCCCCTCTCTAATAAAGCTGTTGCTATAACTCTGACAAATCAGCAATGGGAGCGAAAATGAAGAAACGAGAGTTAATGAGTAAGTAAAGTAAAGTCATGGGAAAACTACAAGATTAACTAAGTACCTATTAACACACACACACACCATTGACAAGACACTCAGTCTAATCTAGAGTGTTCCCTCCAAGGCTTCACGTTCCCTTTAGTTTTACAGTTTATCCGTCTGCTCGAGACGAAGGAGTGGATGAAATGACAGAGGTTTTCTCAAAGGACAGGAGAGCAGGCTTTTGCAGGTCACAAACAGCCTCGGGGCGAGTTGTTGCTCTCACACAGACACACACAAAAAAACCACACGTCTGTAGACACGAGCAGTTATTGCGCCGTGTGTGTTCCTCGTAGGCAAGATCTACTATACCCGTTGCTCTGTTTCCAATCAGGGAAATAAAAAGAACTTTAATGACCTAGGACCCATTGAGGCAAGAATGAGGTTATGAAGAGATATGAAGGGTTTTTTTTTTTTTTCATTCACATCCCCTCCGTCATCCACCTACCTCTTTCTCGTACTGCACCTGCAGATTCACTTGGGCTTTGCAGACAAAAGCTTTTAAATTACAAGCTGGTAGTTGGAGGACAATGTTCATGCAGTCATGCATGAAAAGGCTATTAAATTATCTCTTTGGTCCAAATATCTTCCTATTACAATATATGCATACGGAACACCGACACAAACTTAATATTCCCCACAGTTGCACACACGTGACACACATTCAGGCACTTAAAAATAACACAGTGCAACCTGCATTAAGCAGCTTTAGCAAAAAAATAAATTAAAAAATCCAAAAGTAATATCCAGGAGAAACTAACACTAATGATCCTCAACATAATCTCCTGAATAATGCCGTATTCTATTTGTTCCACTCAGCTCTCCTCAGCGATGTGCTCGGCCCTCTGACTGAAAATGTGCAGTCAGAAGTCTGGGTGTATTCCTGGACTCCTTTTTCAATTTTATTAAACAATTCAGCAGCTTTGTGAGGGCCAGCTTTTGTCAGCTCAGAACCAACTGAAACTGATTTTATCTCTCAAGGACCTGGAAACTGTTATACATGTATTTATGAATTTGAGCGTCTGGACTACTGTAATTCCCTGTATATGGAGTTGACACAGTCCAACGTTTCCTCACTACAGTTAGCTCAGAATGCAGAAGGAAAGACAGCACATCATCCTGGTTCTGGCTCATTTGCATTGGGTCCCACGAGAATACAGAGTTTAGATTGGTTTATAAAGCCTTTAACGGTTTAGCTTGGCAATACATTGCCAATATGTTAACTCTGTTTTCTGCCCCGAGGTCACTCACAGTTCCTCCTCTAAGTCTTCCTCTAACACTTCAAAACCAAAGGAGACATGGCCTTTTCAGTTACTGCCTCCAGCCCCTGGAACAGTCTCTCATTCAACATTAAATTCTGTCTCACCATTGGCAATTTCAAATCTAAATTAAAGGCTCACCTTTTTTCATTGATTTTAGTTCTTCCTGAAGCAGCCCGAGTCATGTCCACTCTGCTGTTTTGCTGTTTTGTATCGATTGGTTGCCTGATTTCACTCAGTTTTCTGGTTTACTCTTTTTGCTGTTACAGTTCCTCCTGTTTTTAGCCCACCTGCCCATATGCTTGACTTTAACAATCCTGTTAATATGTCTGTCTTCACATGTGTTCATGCTTGTCACCGCCTCCAGTCATTTATATGCACTATTGCATGTCATTAACTTTGTGTTATCTCTCTGCCATTGGTTTCTGCTTGTCTTCTCTGTCCTTGTACCTCTCTGCTGGCTCTGAAGCTGTACAGTCTGATCCGCAGCTACTTATCTCACCAATCTGTCCAGCGTTTACGTTCTCTTTTTTTTGTTTTCTGCTTGTCTTTCTCTCTCCCTTTTATCCTCACCTCAACTGGTCGAGGCATATGGTCGCCTCCCTGAGCCTGGTTCTGTTGGGGGTCTTTTCCTGTTAAAAGGAAGTGCTTTCTCTCCGCTGTGGCTAATATGCTTCCTCTAGATTCATTCTCATGCATTTCTATGCATAATTTTGAGGGATCTTAACTTTAATTTTTAAATAAGTCAGTTAAATCGGCATAATTGATACTACCGCAGGGTCTTAACCATACCATCAAGTTTAGTCAGGTATTTTATAGAATTTTGTCAGGTTTTAGTCATAATATTTAAATTATTCCACTAAATTCACACCATAAATAACACTGTAAGGTGTTAAGCTTGATATTTAAATTTGTTTGGTAAATTTGCAACACTAATCTTTTTACTCTACTACAAAACACTTTGGCTCAATGGCTACTGCTTTAAATGTGCTCTGGAGATAACGGTGTGACTGATGTGTTACAAATGCGCAAATGTTTCACAACATTAATCACTACCTGTGGAATGTCCAACATTAATACACACTTTCGCCGTAGTATAATTCAACAGTTTGTGAGAAAAACAAGTATCTGGGTCTCACTGACACTTGGACACAAACTCTAAACAGCAAATCAAATGTAAAATGAAAGAGGTGAACTAGGATGCTCATTGTTAGTGATAGCTGTGGTACCAGCAACTCATTTGACTTGATGCGAATATAAAACATATTGTTGACTGAAGAGAACAAGAGCTACTGCAGGTCAGAAACATGCATATAACATATTTTTTTATGGATATGTCAGGAGAGACTAGGTGGGAAATTTCTGTACTTGTAATACCTATTTTTACATTCTGTTAACACATTTGTGTGATGTGAGAATTCAGCTCAGCTAGTTAATAAATAGCTCAATGTACACATTTCTAACATTATAGGATTTAATTTAGTTTATTGACGTTTATCGCTGAGTCAATTCTATGTCTTTCATTAGAAAAGATCTTTCTTTTCGTTCTCTGTGTCTTTTCTCCGAACATTTAATCCCAATAAGATACCACCCTGTGATCTACTGTCTCCTGTGAATTTGCTCTTCATCAGCCTTACTTGGTTGAAAAGTTGCACAGGTTAAAAATGTCACATAGAAAGATCCGAGCGTATGGTCCGCATCATTTTTACCTTCCAGCAAATGCAAGATTGTGATGTACGTCAGAGTAAGCTGTCGCTAAACAGCTTCATAAACAAATTATCCCCGCTGAGAGAAGAAAAATGGATTGTGTGGTCTCTGTAAGAAGCCTCTCTTTTCTCTCGCTCTCGTTCTGCTCCTCAGTATGTGAGCATCTGCACGTCGCTCCCCAGTATATTTGCTATTAAGAGGGACTAAGCATTTCATTACAAGTCTACCCAACTCCCACTGTGTCATTGAAGCCAGAAGCCAGTGTGGCTTTCTTTCTTAGAGATACTAATAACAGAATCAAAGAAGGGAGCGCGTGTTTGCGTGTGAGAATGTGTGTTTGTGTTTCTGTGTATTATAGTAATACTGATGTAATCGCAGGCTCAAGCCCAATTAGCCTAGAGGGTAACTCTGTAATAATCCTTACCCCTGGGCATAATGGCCTATTAAAGCAGCAGTGGACAGAATAAATGAGTGTGTCTAAGGAAAGAGAAAGAGCGAGGGAAAGAAAGAAGGGGAGGGAAGAAATCAGAGTGAGGGAGAGAAGGGAGGATAAGAGGGGTAGGAGCGAAAGAAATGTAATGAAAGGGGCCACTGAAGACAGGCTTGTTGGGAATAAAATTATTTTCATCCGCCGCAGCAGAAACCAAACCAGCCCATCCAAATTAACTAACACTCAGATTCGGCGTCCTTAAAAGATGCATTCATTTAGCACTTGTCGTAAACATTTCTAGTCGTAATGATTTTTTGTTTACTTTGTAAACTGTAGGTCATGTCTGAGGAAGTGGGAAAAATAGGATCTCATTTCTTCGGCATCAAAGTATTCCTTGTGTGTTTTATTTGTTGGAAACTATTTTCTACCATTAGACCCTCTATTAGTATTGCCGGGATTAGGGCCACATAAATCAAGACCATGTCAAAGCCAGAGAGCGTGGAGGAATGAGATCAAGGCCAGACCAAGAGGAATATCTTAACTGAGACTGTCCAAAATTGTTTTGATGTGACAAGTGTGATAACTTATGTGTGTAATGCTTCAAAAGTGGGGAAAGCGATGCATCTTGGATGTTAAAAATCGAGAAAAAATAGAACTGATGTGCCAAACTGGCTAAATTAAGATATTAATGAGGAAAAGAGAGGTTAATTTTAGGTTCAGGAAATGTTAAAACTTAGGCTATGATGTCTGCACCAAAAACTTTGCTTTTAATTTTGCTGTTGTTCAGAAATTACTTCCTTTCTTTACTCAACCAAACAGTACTGGTGTGCACTAACTGTCACTCCATATCTTCATGACACTTCATGCTAATTGAATTATTAAAAAAGGAGAGAATATAGTACAATGATAGGCATCTTGACTCACTCATAATTACCTGTTGCTCATATAAATAGCATCACTATGTTGTTTCCATGCAACTTCTGACAGACTTTTATCATCTTGTTAAGTAAAAAGCAACAGTGCTGTAGTGTACTAAAGTGTCTTATTGCACAACTTGATAAGAAATGTAATGCTTAACGAAAGAAAACTTTACATATAAATCGCCTGATTCTTTATGCGACCGCATTAGCAGACAACCATACCTGATGATAAGTCCACCCGGTAGTTTTTGGCCGCCTTCGTCACGTTGATATGAACTGTAATTTTGCCTTCCTCGAGAGAGATCTCCAGCGTGCCATCATCGAGATTGCTGAAGAGAAGGAGTCCGTCGGGGTTCCAGGTGCGAAACTGGAAGCCCACAGACACCGTGTTGTGATTGGCTCGGCCTGGCAGCTGCAGGAAGCTGGTAGCATTGAAAAAGACCGGGAAGGTGTGGGTCTCGACACAAGCGAAAGACAGGTTGCGCTGTAGGGACACAGATATGGAAAAAAGAGGGAGACCAACAAAGAGACATAATTGGTCTTCAAAGAGAAAAGTAAAAAGCAAAGCTAATCACTTGAATATGTGATGTTATTTAAATGTTTTAAATGTTTTAGATGCCCCAAACACTTTCAAAAATTATGTACTTATTAAGCAGATTTTCGCTGCTTTGAATCTCGTCTCTGCATGTTTACCTTCAGATGTTCCTGACTGAAGCTAGATTCAAAGACTGATGATGCCTGTGCACATCACTAAATGTTCTCTTTTTTGGCTCATCCTGCCTTTGAATCCAGGGTTAAACAGTGACCTGGGTGATTTCTGTGCGCGATGCAAAAACAAACAGAATTGTGGAATTTAGGCACTAATTACCATTGAGCTTCTCCAACCTTGTGCTCTTAATCAAATCATTAGCAAACACACAATACTGAGCTGCCTTACCAACTATAGATGATTACTGATTGCATTGGTGTGTGTGTCTTTCGAAAATCCAAGCGTGGATCTGCTTTGATTAGAAATGAATGGCTGTGTGAGTCATCAGAGGGAATTAGCGGTGCGGCTTTAATGAACTTGATTAGTGCCTCCATTTGTTCAATCAGTTCACTAGAGATCGAAGGAGATACACTGGCTGGCCACAGCTGAGGAGGAACCGGCAGAGTGTGGAGATCTAAGACTTCGCGGTCTATCAGCAGCTGTTCAGTACCTGATTTTAGGGATTTCGAGAAAACATTTAATGTGCTGTTACATCCAGCAGTCATCCACATTGTTGAACATTTGATGGAGAGAAGCAAGGCATTCGAGTATTTTATGCGCCCGAAAACAAACGGTTCTGCAGTCATTACAGTTAAATTCTATCTTTGAAGGTTGCAACGAAGTGGCGGGCATGAAAACAACAGGAACACAAAGACAGAAAGGAAGCACATGGAGGGGCCACTGACAGGTCAGTTGTATCTGATTAATTATGAATATGTTAAACTACTTTGGTGCACTGAATAATACGACCCTTCGTTCAGGTCAACTACAGATCTAGTGTGACAATAATGAGCATGTTCAGGATTCAACTGCCTTTGGAAGCGTCGTTTCACACTGTTTCGATTCTGAGCTGTGTTTAGTACATGTGTGCATACGAGTGCGTCTCCATTGGAGTGTGAATGCACGTTTTCCTTACAAAACTGGAGGTGTCCAGCTTCTTTCGGCGGGCCAGGTCTGTAATGTTGTCTCCATTGTAGTTGATGCTCTCCATGCAGCCTTTAAAGTTTTTCCTTCCTCCTCCCACTGGCTTCCCACTGTACGGCATCCCCCCAAAACTCAACTAGAAAGAGACAAAGAGCAAAGAGGTAAAAAGAGGTGAAGAGCGGGATACGAACACATTAAGAATTCATTTACAGTCAATTAGCTTCTGTTGATACTCCTATTAAATACCAATGGGGAGTGAAAGAAGCACAATCTCTGGTTGCAATAATTACTAAAATACTATTCGTTGACTTTTGTAAGATGTCAGGATGACCACTAACAGATGAAATGGAGAGTACATGGTTCAGTATTTGGACAGTTACATTTCTTTTTGGTTCTTTAGCATCTGTGCTGCAGAAGAGTCAGTTTGAAATAAAATAATGAATATGTGTCAAGTCTCAACTTTAGTTTGAACACTTTTACACAGATGCTGAAAGAGCGCTGTGTGAGATATGATATCTTTTAACATATAGTGCCCAAATTGGAAGGCTTCAAATGTAATTGGCTTGACACTTGGCTACCAAAAGTTTCATGGGCAGCTGGTTGTCATTTCAATGTTAGTTCATGCACAGGAAAACTCACACGTGGCTCAGCGGCTGCTGAGAGTTGACTGTCAGTATGAGGAATAAAGAGGTGGCCATGCAAGTGAAGAAGATAACAAGGACGTAGGTGAGCGTGTTGCTTTGACAGGGATCAAAAGAAAACTTTGTCACCAAAACCTCAGAGGACTGACCACAAGACACAAAGCCTTTTCTGGGACAAAGTTCTATGAACTCATGGAACAAAAATAACCTCAGTCAAAATGGAAAGAAGAAAGTGTTGAGAAAAAAAAAAAAAAGGAACAGATCACGACCCAGAGAACCACGTCATCTGTCAACCCCGGTGGTGCTTCTGTTATGGCTTGTGCTTGTGCGTCTGCCAATGGAACTGGCACACTGATATTTATAGATGATCAAAACTGATTGGACAGCATTTCATCTTTCAGCAGGACAACGATCCTAAACATATGGCCAAACCCTCCAAAGAGCTTTTTCAGACTGAAAAGGTGGAATATTGTTTACTGTCCAAATCAGTCAAATGATCTTTGCTGACTGAGTGGTAATCTACTTGCTGAAAATCAGATTAAAGGTTAAACTGCTTCTGTCCTGGACTGCTCCCTAGACTCCATAGAGGAGGTGGGTGAGATGAGAATGTTAGCAAAGCTCACATCCATCATGGACAGCCCCTCTCACCCGCTGCATGACACTGTGGGGGCTTTAAGTCACTCCTTCAGCAGCACACTCAAACATCCTCTCTGCAAGAAAGAGCGCTACTGCAGGTCATTCCTACCAACTGCAGTAAGACTGTACAACATCTTTTCAATGTAAATACTGTTTTTATTCATGACTGCTATCTTCTTGTACTTTCTTTCTATATTTTTGGATGCTGCTGTGGCGTGTAAATTTCCCCCAATGGGGGATCAATAAAAAAATTATTCTGTTCTATTCTAAAGGCAGAAACCCAACAACAATCAAGAGCTGAAGGGGTCTGCAGTGAAAGCCTTAAAGAGCATCACCTGGGCAGATACAAAGCATCTGGTGATCCTCGTGGGTCAAAAACCTCCAGCAATCACTGACTGTAAAGTATATTCCATAAAACAATAAATAAGGTGATTTTGTCAGACTTCATGCAGTAGCCTGTGCAGGTATTTTTGAGCCCCTAAACTGTGTGCACTGTGTAATGAAAAGGTTATATCTCACACACAGTTGTTTCAACGTTGACATAAAGCTGCGCAAATTAAAACTGAGACTTGGCACTTTAATGGAGTGTCCATTATTTTATTTCAAATTGAAGTTGCTGAGGCATGGAGCTTAAGAACAGAAATGTGTGCCTGTCTAAATACCTATGGTCTGAATTGTACATTTTGAAAGGACAAATTTTCTTTGCTTTGTGCTACCAGTCAAAGACAAAAGACCTCTTATGATGACGAGGAAATAAGAAGACACGGATAATTTGACAGGGGTTGGAGCCTAAATATATACATAACCATTTCTGAAATTCTGGCGGCATCATATTATGTTTACAGCAAATATTGTAACACCAAATTTAGGCCAGTTTGCTGCAAGATGGCACAGAAGAATAAAACAGCTCCGATCCCTTGTCACTCCTCTGATTATATATACATATGCAGAGCAACTAGTGCCAGCCCCATGCAGTATGCATACCCCACACAATACTGACAAATCTGAAATCACATGTAAGCTGACCACTGGGTTAGTGGGCGAAAGCATTTAAGGAAGGAAGCAGGGGTTTGTGGCGAACAGATGCGATGAGAGGAGAATTGAGGTGAGGAGACAGAGGCTAATAAACAGGCATCTGGTGGGAAGCGCTGAAGGACACAAGACTGATGAAAATGTAAACTGCGTTTCATATTTTTCTGCAGTTCTACATGTGTTCATTTTTTTTCCCCTTTCTTTCAGACATCGCTCTGAGCCCTGAAGGAAGCCAAGATGATGGAGGGCGGTCTGCAATTACCAGTCGATGTGTCTGTCTGTCTGTGTGTGTGTGTGTGTGTGTGCGAATGTGAGTCGGTGTCTGCGCTGTGTATGTGGGCTGTGGTGACGCTCCAGTAGTCTTAGTAATTACTGCCAAGGGTAGACACAAATGCACCCGGATATTTAGTCCACGGGCTTAAATGGGAGCTGAAGACACACAGATGTGCGCGCACGCAAACATGCAAACACACGCGCACGAGGAAGCGTGCGGACTAAATAGAGTACAGTGGTGCACTTTGACTAAAAGCTGGTCACAATTTTGCGATCTGTTGAGATACTTAGGCAATAACACTGCCAGGATTCATTTAGGGCTCACCACAGATGCACCACACACACTGACACACACACACACACACACACACACAAACCTCCTGGTACACCCTGTTGTATAGATTTCCCTGAAGATCCCTTAATTCAACAGCTTCAGTTTAATTGGACTGTGGTTTGTCCTGCCCCATTTCTCAGTATCCTACTTAACACTGGAATAGATCAGCCATATCAGCAATACCTAGTAAAGGTCACACACTTACACACGAGCGTGTCAATATAAACACAAACACACAAACGCACGCATATAGCCACAAATGGACTCACCGCACACACTCACATTACACACAAATGTATTTCCCACTCATATATATTCCACAATCAATTTCCTGTTTTAAGTATTATTAGCTGAGCTCTTTGCATTCCATTACTGGCTGATGCTGATTATGTGAGTTTTATGGATTAGAGCTAGAGCATAGTTTAAAACCAATATCTAATTTCCTGTGTGATATCAATGTACTGTACTGACCAGTGATGAGTACTCTGCATGCAGCTGCAAATGAGTAACTTGTATAAGTAAAGTTAATGCAGTAATAGTATCGATAGCTGCAATAGCATCACAAAGACAGGTTACTATCAAGGATATACATAAATAGAAGACTTGCAGCAGTTTGGAAGGGTTTAGATTGTATCTGAGAAAAACTCACATTAACAGTTAGAGGACTGAACAGCAGTACTGCCCTTAAACCCAAATTCACAGTTGTCTTGAAGCCTGGGATTCACCTCCATCATTAGGTTCCCAAATACAAACACGCAACATCTCAAACATTAATGTAGCAAAGCCTGCGAGCGAACTCAGCTTTTGTTATGGAAAGGTTTACGAAGAGCATGAGTAATACCCCCTCCTCAATTAGAATAAAATCGAATAATTTATTTTGAACGGCGCTGAACCCCCCCAGAGAAGGAAAAATGAACTAGGGGGTGGCGTAAGTGTCGTTGTGTGCATTCAGGGGGCGGGTTGATATATGTCTAATGCAACTGAGGGCACAAGCAAGAGACTGAGTAGCACATGAAGCCAATAATGCCAGATTGATCGGGGCATGAACAGGGTGATTATATTTATCATGGCTCATGAGCTGCTTTGATGTGTTGTTCTGAGCACCTATGCGTAACTAGTGTGCGTGGATTTAGTGTCAGCGCAGCAATTCTCAATGACCAACTGGAGCCCTGAGGACATTCGGCTCAGCATTCGCAGTCTGCGTACAAACATTAGCATGAGTTGCATAATGCCATAGTTCTGAAGCACAATAAAATCCACATTTTGCATTGAGGTTGCTTCATTATTTAACTGAAATGGGCAGCCTTGTTGTTAATACTCAACCAATAACAGGTCTGATACAGACTCTGCCTTAATCAAACCAAGTAGCATTTTAAGAATCAAACAGCAGTGGATTTCAAAACGTGCAACAAACAGAAAGGTGAAAAACTCAGTGCTCATAAAGTGAAATTTATGATTCTGGACGGATCTATGTACAGAACTCTGCCAATACAGCCACCAAGATTGCTCCATGTCTGAAATAAGAGATGACCTGAGCAGGTGGAAACACTACAACTTCATTGCTACATTAGCCCTCATTTAGCACTGTGTAACCTAATCAGAACAAACAAAGTCTTCGCCATCTTTCCAAGCTGGCAATACTGATGAAAAGTGCATTAGAACTGTGTGAGCACTGTGGCTGGCCTTGTGCCTGCATTAATATAAGGCCTTGTATGCTGCTTAGGGCTCAGTCTGTCATAGCAAGACCTGTCTCCACAGAGCTGTGTTAGTGCTGTGGAATGATCTGACTGCACCTCATTATCATGCAAATCTTTGGTAAAACATGAGATTTTCAGTGTGTGCATGCTTGGAGGTTTCTACTGTTGTTTCTCGTAGTGAGGAAGATTTTGAAAACAGTAACATGTAGATAGCT
Organism: Stegastes partitus; assembly: GCF_000690725.1. Classification (NCBI taxonomy): domain Eukaryota; kingdom Metazoa; phylum Chordata; class Actinopteri; family Pomacentridae; genus Stegastes; species Stegastes partitus. Next base: position 26,335 of record NW_007579498.1, on the reverse strand, counting down.
GAAGAGGTGGCGAATGCACGGCTGAAGTAGCTGACTTATATCTGAGGTCAACATCCAGTAAGTCACATTACAAAGACTAAACACACATCCATCCATCCATTATCTGCACACTGCTTCATCCTCAGTAGGGTCGTGGGGGGGCTGGAGCCTATCCCAGGTGACTCAGGGTGAAGGCAGGGGACATCCTGGACAGGTCGCCAGTCTACACTTAGAGACAAACAACCAAGCACACTCACATTCACACCTACGGACAATTTAGAATCACCAATTAACCTCAACATGTTTTTGGACTATGTGGGAGGAAGCCGGAGAACCCGGAGAGAACCCACATTGCATGGGGAGAACATGCAAACTCCCCGCAGAAAGGTGGCTTCACCAGGAAGCGAACCGGCGACCTTCCAGCTGCGAGGCAATAGTGCTAACCACCGAGTCAAACAAACAAACTTGGCTTGAATGTTGGTCTGTGATTCGAGAACTTGTTAAACCAAGAACACATTAGATAAGCATGGTACTTCACAGATGCCGTGCTGTTACAATTAACAACTACAGGTGGTTGAGAAACCTGTTTGATCTTCATATAGCAGCAAATACTCTGTATAACAGGCAGCTGCTGATGTCCCATGTCTTGGGCAAAGCTGAAATAACGGAATAAATCATCTGACAATTTGGATACTGACTTGTTCTATGGTCTTCCACTTGTTATTTATAAATGTATTCACCCACGACTGCCTACCAACGTACAGCTGTTATGTCATTTGGCCACCCTCGTGAGATTTTTTTCCACAATGTCAAGCTGGTATATCTGCGCATATTTAAGTAGCAAACATGCTTTCCACGGATGTATACATGGCATATTTCCCTGTCACCTCCTCTGTTTGTCAGCATATGTATTCCGCATGTGATTAGATTTATGGGTTGGATTCATTCCATCATTTATTCCCCGTGGGAGACTACCATTCTCTATCTGTGTTCCTCACATTCCTGTCTGTATGCTGAGTACACTTTACCGCTCACCTCGTAGTCCAAATCGAGGTGGTCGAACTCTCCATTCGTCCTGAAGTGCTGAGTGTGTCTGTCCAAGGTAAAGTTGACATTGCGGCGGTAGCGTTCAATCACAACTGAGTGCCAGTGATTGTCATCCAAGAGACTGCCGGTGGTCACAGAAGTGTGACCCAGGATAGAGCCGTACTGGTTACTGCCTGTAATAAAGATTCTGATATTGTAAGTTGCAACAAAAAAAAAAAAGCAGACACTGGACACCGCAAACAACTAAAAAAGTAATTTAATATGTTCAATAAGGACACGTAGACACAAATTTGACAGGTGACTTCTGTGAGGGTCATTCCTTTGCTCTACGTTTCTACACCGTGCATCATTTACCCACCCAGGTTTATTTGCAGCAGCAGCTTGGCCCTGCGAAGCTCCAGGGTGATGTAGTCTCCCTGCTGGCCCTCCCCATGGAGAATCACACCCTCACTTTCTGATGTCTTAAACCTCAGCGCGATCACATCCTTAATGATCTTCATCTTCTTCACCTGCGCAGATTTTAATGAACACCAAAACAAACAAACCAAAATAAAACCCCACAGGTTTGTTCACACCACAGGTGGCTCATCTTTAATTTAAAAAAATGCAGACAAACTAAAAACAACACTTTATCCATTTTTTTTTATTTTTTTACTTTACTTTTACTTCTACAAAACAAAAGGACCTTGACATTGTTTTCTGGCTGCCTGCTAAAAATCTGCATCAAACGACTTATTTACCATCATTTCTTGTTGTATTTTTTGTTTTTTCATGAACTAGAGTGATCATGACAATATTGCCTGTCATATATTCAAATAACACACATCAATAACATAGAATCATCCAGTACCTTAAAGCGATATGAGATTACTCCCTGCCCATCAAAGTTGATGACATCCGCCCCTAAAAGAGACACGACGACAGTGACAGTAAGAAACAGAGAAGGCATGATCAAAAGAGATAGTGTAAACTAAATAAACTATGACTGCAGAATTAGTTTGATTACAAAATCAATTAAAAACACAAACTAAACGCACGCACACTGAACAATCACCACAGTAGCACAAAGTTTAGTCAGGTGTGCTATTAACAGATGAACATTTAAGAGCCTGTTAGAATTCAATATCTTATTGCAAACATAATTGCTGCCTTTAATATCACCATGTGAATGTGTAGGAGGGTTGTGCATTAAAAAATGTCACCCGGTATGCGTTTGTCACACAAGGCATTTTGACGTGCCACAGTATGAAACACACAGGTGTAAATAATACAATTATTGATGGTTAAATTTAATTTAGCTGCCTCAGTCTGTACATGTTGGCTCGCTGACACGCTGTCATGGCTTATTGGTACTCTTGAATAGAATAGATGCAGTGTTAATGTGATTAGCCACCTGTGCTTTTCCTACTATCACAAGTCAAAATGTCAAATAAAGTTTAATTGCTTGAGTATTTGCCATGCCACCGCATATGCAAAGTAGACTCTGGTGTAAAGCGGCGCTGCATTAAAAGTATTGTATTACTGTAGTTTTTTTTTTTATTGTGAAAAGTGAGACTTGTACACATTAAATAATACTTTTGTGAATGACTGATTTATATTCTTCGATCAGTGACAGAAAGACTAAGCTGATACACTAAGAATAGCATTAGAAAAAACAAGAGTATTCATTATATAAAACATTTAACAGAAGCTTAAACTTTTTTAAGGTTAAAAATTACTTTAATCTAAGAAAGTCCTGCAGCCTGTTCCAGCTATGACGAGCATAGAAGGCAAAAGCAGTGTTTTTGTTTTTTGCTGTTTTATTACTCTGTGTTCATAAATGGGATCTCCAAGGAAATGTAATCTTGTGTGCAGGCATGGTAGCCCATATTTCTAAGTCTTTAAAAGTGATGTTAGATAACATGATAGTTCATTTAGAATGGCATTGTAAATAAAAGAAGGACAACGTTGTTCCCTTCATGGCCACCCGGCCGTCTCATAGAAAATATAATGATGGGCTCGGAAACTGTCACCTGTAATAAATCTAAGAGGACGGTGATACACAGCATCCAGTACCTTGAGGGTAAGGGCGGTATCATGTGTGTAAATTATATCTGCATAGTCAAGCACTGATTAAAAGATGAAAATGTCGCCTGAAAAATCTGCAGCCTACTATTACAATAAGTGAGGCACTTATTTCTAAAACAAGACCCAATTTAAGTTTAGGTTTCTTAGTCAGTACCTTAGTATGAGTTTTAAAAAAACACAATTTATCATCTAACCAGATACTCAGGTATTTCTAACACATTCCTTTTATTTATTTTTATATTTGAGGTCCAGTTACTACATTAATTGTAAAACTTAAAGGTTTTTTTTTATTTTGGAATCCCGTGAAAGGCATGTAATGAGCCTTATCTAGATTTAATAAAAGCTTGAGGCCTTTTAAATAGCCAAAAGGTCTGACTTTAAATTAGTCAAAGCTTCGTCAGTAGAGAGTACTGTTGAAAAAATAACTGTCATCAGCATTATAATGAACAGTGATGTTTCCAGTCCTGGGTAATTTATTTTGCATACGGTGTGAACAGAATGGGACCTAGAACTGAGCCCTGTGGCACCCCTTAAACAAAGTCGAATTGATGGCTTTCGGTAACTACGGTTTGAGTTCTGCCATGAAAAATACAAAAACAGTTAAATACATTTGTACATTTGCATCAAAACCAATTCATTTAATTATATTCAAACATCATCCAAATTGTTAAGTGCTTTAGGCAAATCAATGAAGAGGGCAATACAACATTTCTTTCTAAATTGTTAATAAGCCATGTATCAAAGGGTGGCATTGACTTATATGGGAACTCATTTACATATTGTAATTTTTTTACTTGAAATATTTTTGTTACATACTAAGAATGTGTGAACCATTATATTTGACCGTTGCAAAAGGTTTAAAAGGTCCCGCACAGATACATATATACAGGTGTTTTCACTTTTTTGTCTGATAAGCTGTCAGTCACTGTGAATGTCTAACCAGCCAGAACTGGAAACACAAGTGTTGTGCTGACGTGTTAAACATATTTATCTTCAGGTATAAAGCACTACATGTATGACAGATTTTCCAGTGACTGAGTCCAAGAAGGAGACAAACAACAGAGTGACAGAGATTTTCAGATCTTGAGAAGAAAAATAAAGTGTTGTGCTCGAGCGCTTGAAGCACCTCTTCAATCTTACTATCATCACCCCAACTGTTGAAGTGGTTAGTGCAGCACATGTGTGTGAGTCTGTCTGTGTGCTGTGATTGGTTGGAGCAGGCAGAGAAGGGTGTACAGGATATGATGGGATAACAGAGCTTGGGAGAGATCGGATCATCATATATACAGACACACTCATGCACAGTCACGCTGTCCCCCGACCTGACGTGCTTTCTCGCTCTCTCACATATATAAAACGCACACAAGAATGCCAAGCATGCCTTTGATGATAAACAACTGAGGGGGGGTTGAGGGAAATTACATCTGTTCCCTTTGTTCCAACTTCAGTGCTTCTGAAATGATCCCATGCTGCCTTACACTGGATAGAAATTCATGTCTTTCAATGTCTTCGCAGCTTTACCGCGCTCTCTTGTTCGCTCACTAGTCTCTATACTTTCATCTTTCTCCATTATTCCCCTCTCTGCGCCACTCCTTACTTCTTTGGCTTCTCTTCTTTAGTTTCCACTCTTCGTTCGATAACTTCATTTGGTTTCTTCTTTTGTCGCGTTTATGGTGCAGATAGTGGTGGTATTTGACAGTTTTCCAATTGTTTTATAAGATATTGTGGAGCTAAATGTGTAGAAAAGGGTTTTCAGCTTTGCTGAGTGCTTGATGTCATAAAGGAGAATTTATAGAGAATTAGGGGGACTTTTATACAAACTGTAGACTAATGGGTGATGGAAACAAAGGGGTAGAGAGGATGAGAGATGGAGGTTGGCCAACTGTGATGCAGATTAAAGGGAGACAATTATGGCCGTTCAAATAAATGACACAGGTTGTTATCAGGGTCTGAAAATCTTATATTCTTAGTTTGATTATCACTGTCATATCACCGATGCAATGGTGTGAGGTGTTGGGTGTACACAGTTATAAAGAGGTACATGTTGATATAGTAGATTATAGTATACTGCAAATTATGTACAAAGCTCACACTTCTTCTTTTTTTTTTTTTTTTTACCAGTCAATGTCAAGAACAGATTTGCAAAAAGGGAAAGTAAGTATAACTTAAAAGGAGCAGAGATCTTCATAAAACCAAGAATTATTATCAAATTAATGGAATGTTGCCTTTCTGTCAACTTAACTTTTAAAATGAAGTTACATATCAAACTGATATGGTTTAAACGATATATTAACAATCCTTCCGCACTTTAAAATGTCAAAAATATCAAACGTTTGTACTCGTTCTGCGTTAATTACTCATCGTGCCCTTTATGTCTTCTCAAATTTGCTACTTCGGATAATTGCCTGTTTGTACAATGAAATTTATCAAAGGGAAAAAAAAAACATTCTCATATTTTAAGCGACGCTATAATGTTTGAATACACATGTGTCAGTGTGACATGTTGGTCATTATCAGCTCTCTGATCAGCCGGCATAAAAGCCCTGTATGCCACTGGGACGCCGCCTGCACGTTGTTAAGGTGAGACGAAGGTGCACCAGTTATAAGGTTTAATTGTATCCATGGCAACAAGTGTCACTGCATAAGCAGCAAATTAATAGGCTGCGAACACAGAAGCAGGTCACCCACAGTTTGACCTACCTACACCAGACACGCTTGCTGTTTTAATACCTGGAAATTGCTTTTTTCAAACGGCTGGTTGAACACAATATTTAGATTTTAGATGTTATTTTACTATTTCTTTTAAAAAAATAAAAATGTAGGTTAAGTTGATAAATAATCAAATGATTTTCAGCAATTAAAGCAATTTTAAGTTGCATCATTATGCTCATACTATATTTTTATACTTCCTCCCCGCCCCCACAAACGTGCTGCATCTCTGTGCTTAAAAACCATAATAATACTCTTTAAGCTGTGAATGTGTTTGGCCCTAGTCCTGCTCTAGAAATAGATGCTATCCACAAACAAAATCTACATAAGGACATTTCTTAGAGTCGGCAGATGATGATAGTGATACATCATCCTGACAACAGATTTAGTCTGCTGGCATAAGTAGGCCACAGGTTGAAGTCAGCTGTGATATGCTCACATCCTTTTGAAATTCCATTTGCGTGAGAGTGATCGCGTTTGTATAGAAAATTACATTTGTACTCTCTGTTTCTGTCTGACTCCCCTTTCTCACACATGCTGGCTCTAGTATTTCCTGACTCATCTACGAAATAATTAAATTTTCTGTTGATCGTATGTTAATCAAAATGGAAATGAGCATGTAAATTCCACAGCACGGTGGATCACGACTCCTTTATAGCCTCTAGCTCTGGCACAGACGCACACACACACACATACACACACGCTCAGACACATACTGCCTTTTATTGCACAGTCCTAGATGAGTCATAATATGGCATTGCATTTAATTATCATACATTTTCAAAACCCAGAATTATCATCCACAACCAACATTTTTGGTGATTATGCTGGGAACATAACATCTATATTTATCTGCCTCCTTCTCCTCCTACTACTTCTCCATTGTGCTTTCTTCTTTCATCCTCTTTTCTTTGTCGTTGCCCAACATTGTACTTCTGCTCTCTTTCATCTTTGGGTTGGGGAGGGGGGGAGGGGAGTGGGAAAACATTTACGAGAAGCGGATTCTGAGAGAACCGGAGAGTGGAGGAGTGAGGGATGGGTAGATGAACAGACAAATGTATGAGTTCTCATTTTCTGACTGAATGCTGAAGAAAGGAGCAGTGACAGCGTAATCATGAGAAAGCACTGCAGGCTTCAAAACACAGCTGACAGACAACGCTGAAAGATGATGCACCTGACCAGGGGGAGTGTGTGTGTGTGTGTGTGTACGTGCAGGTGTGTATCTCCGATATCTGAGCATGTGTTTACCTGATTGTGTATTTATTAGGAGTCTCATCTAACAGATGTCAAGGCGTGGCAGACAAAATTCATATCTGTCAGAAACACAAACTCTTTGAGCTTATTCGGACCCAAAAGCAGATTATTATTATTATTTTTAATGGCATTCCTTCTTATGTCAAACAAATGGTCTGTCTGGCTATGCATCTGTTGATTGACAGGGCACTGGGATCATACATTTATTTAAATAAAACAGTGCTATTTCACATAACTGAAGCATATTCATATCTGGGAAGTTCCCATAATCCCAGTTTAGTATAGCTTAATTTTTCTCCCCATTGATTTTGCCAAATTGTATTCTGCTGTTGTGCCTATAAAGGGAATTTAAGAGTGCAGTTTTACTCCCATTTATCTCACATTACGTGGTATATGGCTCGCTGCAGAGGAACATTTGATGGAGAGAAAAGAAAAAATTAGATTCAGGCATTTGGAAAGTAAAAGACTCCTTTTAAAAATCAAGTTTTCTTGTTTTGTTTTTTGTCTAGTATAAATGGGTACCAAGTCATTAAACATACTATAACTTCTATTGCTTTATGCAAACCCTGCTTGGACAGCAATAATAACCTAAAGAGTTGACACTTCAAATGCACAAATAGATTTTGTACAATAGAAATTAAAGTCAATTGTTCACTCCAATAGACAGGCTGCAGAAACATTCACAACATATGAATGCCTGACCTCACTGGCTGGAGATTCCAGTGACCGACAGATCAATGTCAGTGTTAAACAGTGGACTTGGATCAAGCCCAACTTGCCAACTTTTTCTGCTGTCTTCAGTAAAATGGTTACCACTTCTTAAAGTACTTTGCAGGTATAGACAGTGTGTCAGGTATGTTACTCAGGGCTGCCAAATCTTATTTACGACTCACAAAAGCTCTGCTTGACAGCCGGCTCCATGTTGTGTAAGCTATTGATTGTTCCTACACTTCTTCTTTTTTGTTTATTTTTTTTTTGCTAAAGTTAAGAAATATAACTTGTTGAGTGTTATATGAATACCGCGCTTTGTGCTGTTTTTGGAAAAGAAGAGGCAAATGTTCCTCATAAATTATGAAATGATCCGAGCAGCCCCTGCTACTTGCCTCGAGCTCTGACGTCTTTGGAAGTCTGCAAAAATACCTCCACCTACTTTATTGTGTTACGGAAAAGCAAAGCAAAACTGATTTTATTATTCTCAACCTGCAAGACACTGTTGAAAGCTGAGGTGGCCTAAATGTCAGTAAATGGGATTCAATAAATGCACCTTTATAGTCCCTCTGCAATCACTGATCATTGGTCATTACCCCTAAACACACGTCTCTCTGTGTTAAAACCACCAATTTAGAACTTTTTCTTTTTTTTCCCCCAATGAAAACAATCCCTTCATGCCTCATAAATGGCTTAGATGTAGCCCTACGTTGTTGCTTCCTCTAGAAAATGCAAATCTATGAAGTAGATTTCTTATGTTTGTTACA
>NW_007579498.1:0-16347 GCF_000690725.1 Stegastes partitus | reverse complement strand
AAAAGCACAACACTGGCTGGCTTCGTGTAAACACAAGAGCTGTCACATGTATCAGAAGTCAGTCATTGCCTGGTTGAAGTTTGTCAGTGCGGTAGCATATATGAAACATATGCTGACAGCTGATGAGCATACAGTTAAATGTTCCTGCATGGCTGTGCTGTTATTGTTCTCTGCACTTACGTCATGTGCGTCCGTGTGTGTGTGTGTGTGTGTGTGTAATGTGTATGTGTAGCACATCTTGTCATCCTTATCATTACTGACTTGCTTTTCTTTTGACATGGGAAGGAAATGAAACAAGGGAAAATATAATCAAAGGGCTGAAGACTGACTGGAATACAATACATGCCCTTGTATTGGCACGGAGAGGCACTCACGCTCACAAACATATCCACACACAGCGTAATCGCATCTCCAGAATGAAAGATGTACGTGTGTCACTTAGAACAGTAATTTATGCAGAGCCTTAATTGAAAATTGTTATCAAAATCAATTTGGCAGCCTTTAATAGGATGAGAGCAAAGAGGCTGCAAGAGAGTCAGTTCCCTGGATGATGCATTTGTTAGAAAGCGAGAGACGAGTGTGTGTGAGAGAGCGAGTGTTTGTGTATCTGTATACGTCTGTCAGTCTGCAACTGTGCTCTGAATATTGTGTCTGAATGTGTCCGGGGAGGTTTTCACACTGGGTTTGCATTTGATTTCTATGTAGAGTTAGGTCATAATAAAGAAAAACCCCATTGTGACTTGATTGGAGCTGACAAATTCTCATTAGGCTCTCCCCATGGATCCATAATTATAAACCTTAATAATACATGTTGAAGTGTGAATACGTTTAACGTGTATGTGAGTGTGTGTGTGTGAGGTTTCTGGATGTACAGTCATCTAGAAAAACTAAAGTACTAGAGAGAGCATATCTAGTTCTTTTACACTTCTTTTTTTTTTTTTGTAACGTGTGATCTGATATTATTGACTGCTGCTCGGAAAAGTGACAACGAAGCGATTAATGTGCGAACGACAGCTCCATCGTTTGTCCCTGTTCCGTCTGATCGTGTGCAAAGACTCCAGGTGTTGCAGGTGTGAAAGTATGTGTTTGTAAAAGCGGAATATAAAAGAGACAAAAGAGATGCTGCAGCTGTGCTTACAGACTCTGCATGTGTGTGTGTTTGTGTGTGTGTTTGTCTTCACTTACAGTAGGAGCAGCCATAGACTTCTATGCGCAGACCGATCCGTCCCTCCTCGCTCCAGTCCAGCGGGATGAGCCTCAGGAAGCGAGTCACAATTCCCTGCTGCAGCTCATGGCGAACTGCGCTCTCCGAGTTGGAGTTCCCGGAGAAAGCCTACGAACGCAAACAGTCACGCACAGACACACATACACACACACAAACGCACAAAATGAAATTAAATACATCAAAGCCACGAGCCTGCAGTCAAACAAGCAGCTCCAGGACTTAGAACAAGAGTATTTGTTCCACTCACCACATCCTGCCCTAAAGGTGCACACTTACAAAACATACAAAATAATTATGAGTCTACATATCTAATATGCCCTCCATAAGACAGTCTAACTGCGGGGGATTTCAAGAGGAAATTGCATATTGTGTTCAACTCGAAGCGCATATAAGAAACTCCTTGTTCGCGTCAATTTATATTTAGACTGCTTCCCCAAAGATTAAATTGTAGGTGATGAGGTTTACAGTTCCTTGGCATGTTAGCACTGTGCGCAACACATCTGTCTGAAATCCCAACATCCCCAGGAAGACGAAACCACATTCACACTTAGTCACAAAAGACCCTAATGAACCCCATTGTGACAGGGGGAGTCCTAATGACTCAACCCAGTTGAAACTGAAACTCAAGTGTTAATGGCTCCTAAAGAATATAAGTATCTGGAACTCCCAACTAGTCAGTCAGAAGTGATGAAGCCTTTTGGATGAGAGGTGAAAAGTCTTCAAGAAACTCCAGCAAGTCCAGTTGCTACAGTTAAACTACGAGAACAACCTCTGACATGCAGTATACAAACCAGCCTTGAGTTACAAGAACTCCCCCAAAAGAGAACCAAACCTCTCAGATGCAACATTTTTTTTTTTTTTTTTTGGAGTGGGACTTGAAAACAGACAAACAATTAACATTTCTAATGGTGCGACACATTCTAATTAAAACCTAATGCATTTTCAATGGTCATCAGTGATTGTAAATGTATGTGCGCAGCTCTGCCGTGGCCAGTGCAGCTGACTTCATCTGCTGTGACTGATTGGGACATGTGTGAATGTTTTGTATTTATCATTGTTTGGCAGGATGAGCTGCTGTCATGAGTTTTTTTTTTTTTTTGCATAATTATACTGTGCATGGATTTTGGTGTCACATCTCAATGACAGACTGTTGGAGTACACCTCCTGACGGTGCATTCATTCTTGATTTTAAATTGACTGTGTTTTGATTTTTTTTTTTTTTTGGGATTGTTACAGAGGGGTTGCTGAACGTGTGAATGATGTCTTCCAATGCCTACTAAAAAAAGGTTTCTTGTTTACATAGTGAGAAACAAGACATCTGCTTCACGGAATAGTATTGAAACCTACAAATTCTCACTGGTTAACATGAGCTCCTGTTTCAACTCCTTTCTTCTTGTTTGCTTTCTCCTTTCCACCTCTCTTCAGCTCCTCCTGCTCAGTGTCTCTCCCTTCACTTGACCTGGCACATGATGGGGAGAACCTCTAACCGCCCACTAATCCACTTCACCACAGTCCCTGAACTATTTTCACTTCTCCGCTTTCCCCTCCTTCCTCCTCCGAAATAAACATAAACACCACAACCTTCCATCCTGGGCTTTTTCTTCTACACACACACATGCACGAAAAAGAAAAAAAAAGTCGTCGCAAACCACTGGGGAGAAGCATCATTAATAGCGTAGCAGGTAACTAGACGAGAGCAAGACACAAGACAGCCATGTGTTACTCCAGATAAGACACAGAGTGGGCAGGGCAGAGGATGAGTGAGAAGAAAAAAAAAAAAAGAAAAAAAAACACTCCTGCAAAGAGAGTCTGCTTTGAGCCGACTCCTCGGTGACCCAAGTATGTACCCCTGAAGATATGCTATCTGCAAAGGGGGAGATGGTCAAGAGTTCACACTAAGCTCAGAGCCACTGAACCTCCTCTGTAGCGAGGGAGTGGACACAAGGTGAACAGTATTTCTGTATCCTCTGTGCCTTTTCTCTTACTTTCATTTTTAATCTTTATTTATCCGGAAAGGTTAACTGAAAACACAAACGCTTCTTCTTTTTTTTTTTCTTCTTTTTTATACGAGTGCCCTGCTTCAAATTCACAACACCCCACATGACTCATCGGGGAGCCCTTTCACAGCCCCGACTGCAGCGTCTAAGCTCGGCAGGTGCTCACGTCCTGGGTTAAGTGACTTGCTCAAGGGCAGCTTTGGTGTTTCTGAGAGAAAGCTGCGACATTCACTCGGCATTGTATGTATGTCACCAACCAATAAAAAAAAAAAAGACATTTATATCTAATACAGGTCATGTGAGTACTTTCAATCCATCCATTATCTATACAATATACTTAATCCTCACTAGGGTTGCAGGGGGGCTGGAGCCTATTCCAGCTGACTCAGGGCAAAGGCAGAGGTCATCAGTCTATGACAGGGCTACACTTATACTCCTGTTCCACAAAACCGGTTCCAGTGCTACTGCCTGACTTAGCACCAGTTCTTTGTGTTTCCACTGCCTAGCACTGGCTCCAGGCTCTCAAAACTGGTGCTTAGCAAGCACCAGCTCTTTGCTGGGCCACAGCTAAGCATGAGTACATCAGGGGCTGGGGGCGGGGTTATCATGACCACCGAGACCGGTGAATGAATGGGACACACAAGCGGTGATTTGTGTCGTTTTTCACCAAGACGTCCCTGGTCCGATCACAGATGTATTGGAATGAGTCCTGGGACACACGGAAGTTCTGCCCTGTGTGACGGAGCGACGCCGTCAGTAGCCACAGGTAGCGGGCTAGTATGCTGATGCGGCGCACCTGCCGCGTAGCACACACACACACGACACACACATACGCACACCCTAGTTCACTCCCTTCCGTTAGTATCGTGACCAAGGGTGCACACTTGCAGCGATACTCTCTCTCTCTCGACCATACACGCATGCACGCATACACTCACACACTCGCACTCACCATCCGTTGCAGTGGTGGGCAGCTGGCTGGAATGCGCCGACATGGTGACGGGCAAACCCGGGCCGTACCACCAGCCGGCTTAAATGGTATGGGCCCGGCTTGTCAGTCACATGACATGCATTAGTTTATTTTTTTTCCCTTTACACATTATTCCTTGGATTAATGATGGGTTATTGTAGGAGACCACAGACTGTATAAAAGATGGACGTAGCAACCGGCCCTGAAAAATGAAGCCAACCCGGAAGTGTCAAAAACCTACGTCCGCCAGCTGCTGGTTCCAAAAAGCCCTGGCTCCCATAGACTTGAATTGGAAAAGAAGTGATCGCAGATCACGAAATACTGCATTCCTACAGCTCAGGATTTTTTTCTTATTAGTTTTCATAATCAAATTCAGAGATCAGGTGGCCAATCTGAAAATAAATCAATACTGAATTTTTAAAAAATCGTCAAAATTTTGTGGGGCAAGGGGCGGCTGGCTTGATTGACAGTCAGCAGCGACGATGCAGAGGAAGCGAGCAGAAGGCGGTAGATGTGGGCGGGCAGAGAGGGCCCGCCTCTCAATCCGTCTGACCAATCACTGCTCCTATGGCTCCGCCCCCCTCCGACGATTTTTGCCTCACTGGCTCCAAAAATCCAAGATGTCAACCAGGAAGTAGCAAAACCCTGGCTTCATTTTCTCAGTGGAGAAACCAACGGGTGACGTCATACAGTCTATGCGGGAGACCTTACCCCTGTCCCCTGGGTAATAATTTTGTGTTTCCCATAGAAGGGGTGAACTGGAGTGAAACTGTTTGTTAGAATAGGAAACCATGTTTATACAATTTTTGTATTTTTGCCTGAAAAAGGGTACGCCCAGTGGGAGGGGCTTGGCCTTTAAAACTGAGGGCTCTGGGCCTGATTGAGTGTGGGAGTAGTTGGAGTTTGGAGGCATTGGTAGTGTTGGTCGGTGAATTTTTGAGAGCTAGAGTTAAAGGAGAAGTTGTGTGTATATAGTCTTGTAGATTTGTATATAGAGTTTTTCTTTTCTTTGCTTATTTTTTTTTTACAATTGGGTTTTTGCCCTTTTTTTGCACTGTGTAAATATTCTATTTCACTGCTGCACTTTGGAGAGGCCTGACAATAAATTTAAACACCACAGCTGACGACTACGCCATTGTTTTCCCCCCAGTTTGGGAAAATTGTTGGGTGAATCCTACCAGCAGCACCACAGTGGGGGAAAACAGTACTTTTATTACTTCGGTGTACTTCTCATGAGTGCATCGTTCATAGAAAAGACCGCATGAGAAAAAAATCACTCGGTTTCATCTTGGACAAATCTGACATTAGAACATCCTAGTTCACTCTTTTTAAAGTAATTTTTGGTCGCATGTCGTTGAGCGCACTGCAGCCACCAACAGCAGCTACCGCAGCCTGCAATGTGGGGCATTCTTGGAACATTGGAAATTGTACCGTCTATCGATAAGAAAATGTTCAGCAAGTCATATCTTTTGCCTGTGACAAGGTGAGAAGTGCAAACAAATGAGAAAGTTGGTCACACTGGTAAAAAAGTAAGTCTGGAGTCCTGTGTGGACTTCTGTGTGGCGCAAGCATTGTTCGGTAAACAGCTACGTATGCAGTGACGTATGGTCTGGCTCTAACTTGGCTCCTTGCCAATAGAAAAGCAACCAGTTCCTGGATTGGAACCAACTAAGCACTGGCTCTAGCACCAGCACGGAAGTCACACTTTGTGCTTCTCGGTGGAAAAGGGGTATTAGAGACACTCACATTCACACCTACGGACAATTTAGAGTCACCAATTAACCTCAACATGTTTGTGGACTGTGGGAGGAAGTTGGAGAACCCATGCTCCATGCAGAAAGATCCCAGGCGTCCCTAACCGGGACACGAACCCTGAGATCTTCTGTGAGTCGACGGTGCTAACCACCAAACGACCGTGTAGCCCTGTTAGCAATTTACAGACTCAAATTATACTAATTCACTGAGGGATAAACCACCTGCCCAAGTGCGTGTCTCCACTGTGCTGCCTAAAACAGCTCTGACCCATCAGGCCATGGATACAGGACCTCTGGGGGTGTCCTGTGGTGTCTGGCATATGGGCAGCAGGTCCCTTGGGTCCCGTGGGCTGCAGGGTGAGGCCTCTGTGGATTGAGCTTGTTCTAGTAATCCCACACATTCTGCACTGGATTGGGATCTGGGGTTTTGGAGGCCAGGCCAAAGCCTTGGGCTCTTTTTTCTGCTCCTTGAGCCGTTTCTGAACAGTTCATGGAGCGTGGCGAGGTGCTGCTGCATGCCACTGACCATGAGGAGTGTAATCACCATATTAGGGAGCTTGGTTGGCTGTAGGAATGGTTAAGTGGGCGGCAAGTGTCAAAGTAAAATCCATATGAATTTCACGACACAAGGTTTCCCACAAGAACATCGCATTGAGACAAGATGATCAATGTTGCTCCCTTCACCTCAACATTCAGTTCACTTCCAGTTAACTGCAAAATGTCTTTTTCTATAAGGCGAAAGTATTCTGTCTAAAAGGTTTTAAGGGCGAGTTGCAGAACTTTTAGGACTATCTGCTATTTTTGTTAGAAGTTGAAACATCCATGAGCTGATCTGGGCTAAAAATCACAGTTTATCATATAATTTGTTTTTTTCCAACAGCCATGCCAAAACATCAAAAGAGCATCTAAAAGAAGAATCACCGTTTAAAAAAATGTCCCCGAAACGGAGATATTTCTGCAGTCAGCAGGGCCAGCACTACCCTGCCGAGTTGTTTGTACATTTTCTCAGCTTTTTTTCCTTTCAAACTCATCTCTCTCTTTTCTCTTCTACTGACAAATCTTCTCAATCCTCCTTCTCATCCTGTGCCCTGTATTGTATGTTTGTCCTTCACTATTCTGTTTCCAAAACGTCTGTGGCCCTGGCTCAGGGATTGTAGCGCAAAGAAGCACAAATATATCAATTTGTATGCACACACACACACACACACACTCACACACACCACCTTGCCATTTAAGCCGTTCTGCAATGTTAAAACCTGATATCACCTTTAAGCTCATTTCAGAGTAGGAAATAAAATAATAATAGAAAAAAAATTTGAATATTGTACATCTTCACAGGATTCGGCTGACTGCGTGCGGAAGACTTCACATCTTTTTTTTTTGGCCAGCAGACACCCTCCTCTCCTTGCCCTTGTCAAGGTATAAGAGAGAGAGCGCCAGAGATAGAAAAAAAGTGAGAGAACAAAGTCATTTTTGTCTCCACCCAAAAGCACCATCCCACCCTTCCCAATTTTTTATTTCTCTATTGTGTTCATCCCGCTATTCTGCACTTATCTGTGCTTGGCTGAATGAACAGCTCAATTCAAAGGCATTACTATGCAGAGCAGAGGGCAGAAGGCAGGATCGGGAAGAGAGGAGAAGGATGAAGATGAGGAAAAAGCTGTGGATGCTGAACACCTTGCAAAAGTCTGCCTAGTGAACCATTTAATTCCCTCTACTCCAAAGTCAAATCATTAACCAGCAAACCAATGAGTAATTGGAAATGTATGTGTGTCACTGCATATGGTGTTACGTTGGGGTCTGGGTGTGTGCGCGTCTTAGGCAACTTAAGAGCTTAGACACTTTGACGTTTTGTTTAATCAAGAACTGAGGTAATTTGCGGCAACAAAGGCCACAAAGTGCCCGAGGCGAGTTTCAGATTTTGCTCAGCATATGTGCGTGTGTGTGCATATGCTTCCACGGATTTGTGTGTTCCCATCCGCAACTTTTACCCCAAAACTGTTTGATATTTATGGTATGTACAGTTCGTTAAAGTGCTTTAAATAAAAAAAGTAAAAAAAGGAGCATTGCCTTAAACTTGCGTGTTACGTTTGGGAATCCTTAGTAGATTCAAACTGAAAAATATTTACTCTTATTTTTCATATTCCTGTGAGGTTGTGCATGAAGTTTAGGAATATTTAAAACTGAGCATGCTGTGTTTTTAAAAAGTTTGCGCGGAAAACCTTGGATGTGAATCAAAACAGCACAGAGCTGTCACATGATTTTAGCAATCCATGAGATCAGTGGGGGAAAAGCAATGAGAGAAAACTTGACTTGGAAAACAAAAATAATGAGGGAAGCTGAGAGCCAGCCAGTCTCCTTGCTGGCCATTTGGAACACCAGGGCTGCTGTCATTCAAGAAACAACAAGCCAATCACTTTACTACAGCTGGTCAACAAATACCCCTGTGGTCTGCTCTGTCTCACACACACACACACACACACAAACACACATCGCCTTGCCATGTAAACAAGATACACATGCATGTTGGCGTGCTCCTGCCCATACACCCGCCCTGGCAAGCATCACGCTCACGTACATATACAGCCATTATCTAACAGCTCGACAGCTCTCCCTCATTGCTACTCCTTGCTTGCTTACTTACTCTCCCTGGCTGCATGTTTTTCATTTCCTGAATGTGTGTGTCTTTGTGTGTGTCAGTGAGTATCTATCAGTGTGTGTGTGTGTGTGTTTGTGTGCTTGTCTCTGTTTTGACAGCCAAAGACAGGCCTTTCCAGAGAACAGATCTCCAGATACTGAGAAACAACAAGTGAAAGCTATTTTCTGGCATTTGCTTGTTGCTGCTGGACCCTTTGTTAGACCAGCCCAGAGTCAGGGCCATTGTATGTGTGTGCGTGGATATGTGTGTGTGTGTGTGTGCGTGTCCCTTCCGAACAGGCAGGGGAAATCAGTCCGGCCTGGTCTGGTCTTTTGTTTTTATTGACAAGTGTATGGGACAAAACAGAAGGGCCATAGAGAAATTTGTGTTTCTGTGAAGCCCTGTGGGCTGTTGTGTTTGTGTGAGTATGCGCCTTTTGCTGTGCCAAGAAAACAGAGCAAACTGTAGTAATGCTTAATTCAAATCATGAATCTTTAAAGTGTTTTAAAGTAGGGGGTGGGAGGGTGTTAATCTGGCCCCCTGTCAAAACCTATGTGCACCACACCATGACAACAGGCCTGACTGAACACACACACACAGGGAAAAAAAAAAAAATCGGCTCAATGGGAGAGACTCATCTCATCTAACCACTTCTTGACACTTGCTGACAGAATTAAAATTCTGGGCTACACAGTCAATCAAGCCTCTCACTAGGGGTGGAGACCACAACCAACTTTTTGCTGCGGGCAGAAGCTAAATGGATTTTTGATCTGGGTCTGCAGCTCCAGATGGACTGAATGAGCTGAATGAGGAACTTGATCTGTGCTATATCCTCTAATGTTTTTGGAATTTTTTCCCCCCTTTGCTATCGCCATCATTTTTGTTTAGTTCTGACTTTCCACTCTCTTTCGTCCCAATGGCCTTATTATCATTTTATTTTCTTATGTGTCCTAATTACAGTCGCACATAATGGTGATTAATATGTTTGCTGCTTTGCTGGTCATGTCATGTTTTCTACTGCTGCGAGAACACAGAGCTCGAACTGCACTGCTTATCCGCATGATTACAACCATTTACTGTATGACCGTCTATTGCTCTGAGCACTTTTGTTGATTTCCGCACATCAGGCGCTTAAATACGTATTTTATTTATACTGGCAAGCTGCTTCCGACATCCTTTATGCGATTTCATTGGAGCTGGTGCTTTATTGCACCCCTCTGTATCCATTATAGCTATGTGCCAGAGCATAAGTTCAGTCTCTCATTAACTGCCTACACCTGCTAAAAGGGGCTAGCACAGACTCGGCGACAACAGCCAACCTTTTCTTTGCCTCACATACATTAGTCGGAAACATGACAATACTTTTCATACGCTGCCTTTTTGGCTCATTAATTACCATAGGGTGCTTGAATGAAAGAAGACACATTTTAGCATCGAGCCCTCATCTGTATGTTGCTCTGTTAAATTCACACATGCACAAACACACACAGGCACACACACACACACACCGACACAGGAAAAGAATAGAGTTTTAAGAGCCCATTACTCAGGCTGTGAACATTTGGCACCTTCTCTCCTCTCTGCTCACCAGGGACCAACACTGATGGAGTGAAGACTGCCTCCCTGGCTCTGCTATAAAACCCCACACGCCACACGGAGCTCAAGTCAGTGTCTGCGTGGAGACCTCTGCACCTGCCAAATAACTCGTATTATGTGTGTGTGTCCGTGTGTTTTGACACCATGTTAGTGGAGGGTCAAAATTTTCATACTTTCACGTTGGACTCCTCCTTGTGCCTCACACACCTACTCACTCAGAACGCTGACAAGAGTTGGAAGACCCATGAGATCTGGTTGGAAAGAGGCAAGTTCTATTCAGCAAAATGACTCACTCATCTCCAACAGCCGACTGGAATGACGGAGACAGAAAACACACATTCCTGAGTGGTTATTAGAAGTCCCTCTTTGTACTGTTAAAATGGTTTCCACAGACCTTTTGATAGCACCGTCACCCAGTCAGTCCATGCCACGGCAAAAGTGGAATTACAGGAAACTTTTCAGCGCCGTGTCTAGCACGCTGTCCACACAAGTACAATGTTCACGTTCATGACCTATTAAAATTTCATAGCAGCCACTTAAGAAGTACCAAAGGAAACTTTCACGACCCATTGGGAAGTATCCTCTTTATCTATTTGAATTCATCATCCTCATTATTCACACTCAGCAATTTTTAATTTCCAGACTCGACTCTTTATCTGGAATTGAAGGGAAGTGACATTAAAGAGGCTGATGCTCAAGTCCTGTGAAGTCACTGCAGCCAATCAAGATACAGAGCCGAAAGTTAGAAGGGACTTTATATCAATGTAGATGAAAAAAAAAAAAAAAAAAACACGCCGTAAAAGTCATCTCCATGACTGCAAGCAGTGTGTTTCTCTATGGTCTGATTAGTTCAGTTCAAACATTTTCTTGACTTTAAAGCTAGATGTAATAATTCATTTACAGTGACCAATGGCAGCAGTGGCTGACGGAAGTGAATGTGTGTTTTCATGCATGTGGGTGATTGATCACCTGTTAAGAAGCCAGATCAAAGCAAAGGAAGAGCATCCATAAATAGACACATCAAACTGAATGCTAAACCTTAGAATTATTATATCAAATGAGTAGACTAATTTTCTCTGACGTGAATGGACCCTCTTTGATCCCCTCCCCAATTTGTTTCATCAGCCAGCACCAGTTGCCTCTCTGGGTGGCGACTATGGATCGTCTCCATCTGCGACTTGACGCATTACTTCGCATCTTGGAAACTATTGGCTTGAATTCAGCGATACACGGCGAAATGTATTAATCTTTAAATGAGGTTCTGTAATGGACTTCTCTCCAGAACAATTAATAATTGGTAAGAAAATGTCCTTTTTTTATTTCACATTTATTTCACCAGGAAATTGCTGAATGAGATGAAGGATGTGAATAACGACTGTTTGTTTCTCTGATCTTGTATGAGTAATAATTTATCATTCAAAGTAATTATTTCCCTCTGTAGCGTAGCTCATCATGAGTCCATACACCATAAAGACAGAACCTCTGATGTCGGTAGGTGTAGGAGGGTTTGGGTAGAATATCAAGCTGGTTGAAATGATTTCTATATATATTAAGGTTATTATTGTTCAAGCCTTTTTTATTTTTTTGCAAGATCAACTGTGTTGGATTTGGTTGCAAAGAACTCATTCATATATTTCCATTTACGCACTAACTCCCTTTGTCCTGACATTATCACAGCAAAGACAACACTTCATTCTCTTTCCCTCTAACACACATCTCTTTCTTTATTGAGAAGCTTCACAAGTATTGCAAACTTCAAAACTGTTATTGACACTTTCAAGAATTAAAACCAGTTCATGTAAAGCATAGTAAATACAAAGTGAAATTATAGTAGCACTCCTGCTGGGATGTGAAGCACCCCTCCCATCACTCAATAACAAGCTGACATTTAGCAGGCTACAGATTTATGAGCTAAATATAAATTTGTGTGGGAGACAGAAGCCCACAACATTATATTTCTTACATCACCCCAGAAAATTTGAGCATGATAGGACTCCTGAATGTACCTATATAGAAACCAACAAAAAACGCATCCAATATGTTGTATTGTGCTTAATTTCTGTTAATTCTACCTAATCTTTACTTAAGATTATCAGTAATAAGAATTCCCAATAAATGTGATGTTAGTTTGTAAATATAATACTATATTATTTTATTCTTGTGTAAGTGTGGAAGTCTTTATTCCAGACCAGCTTTCTTCCTATACAGCCTTCTTTGTGCCCACAACAAAGGAAAATTATGGTGTATTTCAACCTGGCGTATTTTCCATTAATGCAGCTGTTGTGGCTCAATGGGTCATAGTAACTTTGCATTCTGCACCTTCATTGTAGATATTCTGGGAAATGAGGAGTTGCACAAAAACAGTGTGTGAAGGGTGTTTATTGGGGCCATTAGCATGAGCTGACTGCAGCGCTCTAGAAAAGCCCATTTTTGCATGAATTACTTTTGACGCTTTTTTTTTTTTTTCATGGCTGACCAAATGTAAATAAAGAAATTAGTTGCCTGGACAAGCATTTTGCTCCTCCGTCCAGGATACTTGCCAGCTGACCTAATTGGCTGCATATTGTCCAGTGCATTCTGGTTTATTTACATGCATCAGGATATAGATACGGTAGCTTTCTGTTTAGCTTGTTTTTGTATAAGGGTGGTTCCAAACTATATACAATGGATTGTGTATGCGAGTTTGACTAGATATAAACCACAAAGTCCAATGTTCAACATGGAGAGTTGAGCTTTCAGTTAGGTTGGTCTTGGTCCTGTCAACTTTCATTGATTTTGTGGAGGTGAAACTCCCCAAATCTCCAGCATGGCAAAGCATCAAGTTCATTAATTGTAGTTCCACAGCTGTGATTACTCTCATCCATGGAGATTTTGCAAGAGTGGCATCAACAAATCCTGTTCTTTCAGCAAAAGCTTTCCCCCTTAATAAGCAGCAGAGCAGAAAGTGCAGGAACACCACCAGTTTTGTTTGTTGTCTGTCATGACGGTTCTGTTGTCTCATCTTTTATTAGATTTAGCTCTTCATCTGTGGACATTGGTTCCAATAAATACAGCTGAGCATCAATTTAATTAGAAATTTTAAAATCAAAGTTACTCATTACTGTTGTCATGATGATTCATTGGGTAATCTGTCATTGCGTTGAACTGCTGCATTTCCAGCAAGTCACCGTTACAACTGTTGACAAACCGGCATGCAAAGATGCATATGCTGGTAAATGGTCTGCACTTAAATAGCTGTTATCCACTTTAGTTCATACTCAAAGCGCTGTACAGTGTTTTCCTTTCACCTACTGACACACACACTAATGGCAGCACAGCTGTCACGCAAGGTGCAAGGTCGGTGTCTCGCACACGAGCACTTTAGCATGCAGAGGGGCTCGGGATCGACCTGCCAAGCTTGCAATTAGTGGACAACTTCCCAAAAACTGGCACGTTCATTATGACATGATGAATATTCCTATCATTAGGTGACCTGACAAGTATCCAGGATGAGGATCCCTTCCGCAGTTACGATGAGTAGTTGGCAGCGAATTTCTGTGTTTGTTTTCAGCGAGACTCGAAAACAAATGTTTTTGGGAAGCTGCAGGGAGCTCATGCTAATTGCCCCAATAAACACCGTTCACATGGTGTTTTGTGCAACTCCTTATTTCCCCAAGTCTCTCCAACAGAGATGCATAGCCACATTAGAAGCATATTGAAAAGCACTTTGTGGAACCACGCTAAGGTTAAAAGGCGTTATATAAGTGCAGACCATTTCCAATTTACATTACAGGGATATATGTCAGGTTGAAATAAACTTGGATTATCCTTCAGTACATGCATGAAAAAAAAAATCATGCACTTTCTTTATCTTCGTCTCTAAGACACTGACCAGTTTCTCCTTGTTCTATGCCACCCTTTGCTTTAGTGGTGTCTCTTGCACTAATGTGCACTTACTTTTCACTTTTCCCTACTAATGTAAGCCCTTTCTCCAATAAAGTGTCTGCCAAAAGGCTAAAATGTAAATGTAAATGCATGAGGCACTTGATGCCTGTATTTAATCAGATGCAAAAACGTGGAGCAAGATTTAAGCCTTACAGCAGAGAAAATCACTCAAGTTCAAAAGTCAGCACTTTATTTTCATTCCTGTTGTTGCTTTTCTTTCTCAGAAGCAATGCTGCGGAGAAATAAGTCAAGCTGCAACCTCTCAAAAGGGGAAATCAGAGGTGAGAAGTGACTGCATGTACTCTTGTACCAGTACAGCTGTACAATACCAGATTATTTCCATTTTTGGAGACCTATTACATTTCAGAAACTTCATCAGTTACTTGAACCAAATCAAGCCACAAACTGCTTCTTCCATGAAACCCTAATCTTTACTGGGGATTTGTAGTGACACTGATTCACTTACTAGAGACACTGACTCATTTTGTTTGTTTACACACTGAAATGGAAGCTCTTATTCAGAGGGCAAATCATTTATATTGGAGTTGGTTCAACCATTAAGACATAATCTCTCGAGGTAATTTCATTTTTATGTCCAATCACAAATTAACAGTAATGAATCACTATTGGTGGGGATTCTTTATTGTATTGTTTTCTTCCTTTTGTTTTTCTCAAATCTAAATGTAACTCATTAACTAGCCTATTGGTCTTGGAGGCAACTGAGATGGGTTTGAAGGCGCTCAGCAACACCCAGACAAAGAAATGTGAAATAAACACCACACTGGCATGCAGAAAGAGAAAGAGAGAGAGAGAGGGAATGTAGTCCACTGGTGCATAAATCCAGGTGCATGATTTATCAGAGCATGGTCTGCAGCTTCTGAAACTGAATTAGTCTTTACCACTGAGACACAGACACTTCACCATTCATTTACCTGACGAACCACAGTCTAGCAGCTCTGCCCTCTCGAGAACGCACGTACACATTCATTCTCAGTCGCACAAAGGCGAGCGCGCGGGTACAGTTGCCCACCAACAGCAGCGCTTCCACACGAGCTCGCACGCGTTCATTTCAGCATCATTAGGTTCAGTTTATATACATCCTGTAGCGCGGGGAGCGGAACAACACATGCTCGAGCCCTGTTGGTGGGAGCGGAGCCTTCGTTACATCCCCGGCGTCGTACTTTATCACACTTTCCGCCCCTTTTTTAACGAAGCTCCAACACAATTTCATCTGTAAATATCTCAGCAATACCACAGACTGAGTCACACATGTATCACACAGTGAAGTTGTGCCACCACTGTTTACTCTACACAACTCTATTTTTTTAAATATTTTCTCCAGTTGCAGAAGGTGGCCGAAGTTGTTTTCACACCATGGTAGTTCATTGATTTGGTGTTGAACAAGGAAATGACTTGTGAATTCTTTTTTTCTGTGGCTAGACCGGCTTATTACAAATGAACAAAGAGGTGTAAACATGAAGTCAAATGGAAGGACACAGTCAATAGACAGCTTTGGCATCTGTCAACCTGAACCTGATCAGAAGCAATTATCCTATTGCCCTTTCTGTCAGCACATGTAATACATGTGCAGTGCGGTGGAAAGGTTTTCGGCACTTTAGATGATTAAATTCTTATCCAGTACCATCAGTGAGGTGTTTGGTTAGCCCTAAAATCACTCTACAACATGACAACAAGCCCCAAATGCATAGCTGGGGTCATAGAAAACTATCATAAACAGGTCTGCACCATTCTAGAGTAAATGAACCATATCAAATGGACACATACAGCACAATTTGTCTGAAATTCAGCCAACAGGTTCGAGTTGAGGGCAATCAGAGGACCTTGTTAAGAGCAGTGCCCGGTGAAGATGGTGCTGGATGCAGGTTTTTTTGTTTTTTTTTGGCAAGTCTATTGGTGCTAATTGCTTCATCAGTACTAATCCTTTTTAGCACACTTGTAAATCTGGAGCCAACCTGAAAATAAATAGATCTACCCTGCCTAGTCTCCTAGGACACCAGGAAGTGAAACTGTTTATCTCACATCTGAAATAGCTGCCGCTGTATGATATGTGTGAGATGAGTCGGCCTGTCAGGACTGTAATTCACTCGCTGTAAACCTCATGCCCTGGCTTGTTCACACATGGGCCAAAAGTGTCTAACAGGCCACCTGACAAGATAACAGGGCCAGTAATGTGTTTCCAATCACAAAGCCGTAAAAAAATGGAGTGTTAAGCCACTATTAAG
>NW_007579497.1:139353-140930 GCF_000690725.1 Stegastes partitus | reverse complement strand
ATCACACTGGAGCTGCAGTGATTAATGGATCACTTGTCAGCTCTTAAATTCACTCCAAACTATTCTGGATATTTTTGCACTGTGGACAAAACAAGACATTTGCGGACATGATTCTGGGCTTTGACAAACAGTAATCAGTACTTTTACCATTGTCTGTCATTTTACAAAATGAAGAACTAATCTATGAAGACGGAAAATGATCAGCAGATCAATCAGCAACAGAATATTTGTTATTCACAGCCCTACATTATAAGCAGTACGATAGTATTGTTTCTGATGTTTAGACTGTATGTGTTTGAAGTTTACCAGAAGTCTGTATACACTGTATAAAAGGTAAATAAAGTTTTTTCTCATTGTCTGACATTAAATGTGACTAAACTCTTCCTGTTTTAGCTCAGTTAGGATTACCAAAATTATTTCTGTGGGCAAACAGCCAAACAGGCTGTGGAGGATTTCCCTGCAAACTCACATCACTGCATTATATTGGACTGTAGTCACATGAGCTGCTTTGCTTCATGATACACTGTCTGCTTATGGCTCTGTTCCCCTGATGAGCTGATGAAGGTGTGTTCTCATCAGCAGACATACCTCTTGTGCAGATGTGCTCATTTGGCAACATCTGGTGGCAGAAGCTGCTTATTGCACTAAAAGGAAATCAGGGAGGATCATGAGTCTGCAGCAGAGGAGGCTGTGTTTTCAGGACCACATTTCTAGGAGCCTTGTTTCCCTTTTCTCAGGCCAAGCAGCACAATTTTTCCAGCTAACAGATACTAAAAAGACTCACTAAGGTTTGGGTGGAAAAAAGCTTTCAAATGGAAAGTACTTGGATAGAGAGAAGTATTTTTTGGTAAACTAAACTTTTAAAACGATATACTTGTACAGAAGTTTTGGGTGAACTAAACCTTTAACAACTAAAATTCAGTCATTACAAAGTTGTGTTGTGAGTGGATTAAACTTCTGAAACCATATTTTAAGTGTTAGAAAGCACTTTTTGGGTGGACTAAACCTTTAAAACTGCAACTTACACTAGTATTTTTTGTGAAATAAAGTACTTTTAAAGTACTTTCAAAACAAGAAGTAATATTTTTTTGTGAACTAAACCTTCAAAACAATAACTTGATTGCAAAAACAAAATCTATTTTTGGTGAAATGAGTCTTTAAAACTATAACTTGTTTGATAGAAAATAGTATTATGGGTGAATAAACTATTAATATAATACGTTCTAGGGCAGAAAGCAGTATTTTTGCTTAGACTAAACCTTTAAAGCAATAACTTGATTGCTAGAAACTAGTATTTTAACGTCAAATAAACCTTTAAAACAAGAACTTCTTTCTTAGAAAATTGTATTTTGGGTGGATTTAACCTTTTAAAACCAGAACTTGTTTAGTTGAAAGGTGTAGTTTGGGTGAGATAACCTTTAAAAATGATATATTTGGACCAAGAGTAGTATTTTGGGTGGAGTTAACCTTTAACACCAGGAAGCTCATGTCGCTGCACTGATGCTTCTTGGCTTAAATGTGAAGGTATGAGGATGAGACGACTGTTTGTCACATAAACACCGACACCAGCAGCGTCT
>NW_007579497.1:134369-135698 GCF_000690725.1 Stegastes partitus | reverse complement strand
CTGAAGAAATACTCTAATTCAGAGGAGGCTCTTGTGAGGCTGCTGCCAGTGGTCAAAGCTTCCAAGAAAGCTCTGTAAGTACAGAGACAGTTAGACTTAATTAGTATTAAATACACTGAAATCTTTTGCCTGATGAGAAAGGTTAAAGTCTAACTTGATTGTTTTCTATTATTATCTCCTCAGACTGAATGGTTATACTCTCTCAGACGTAAGCTTTGCAGCTCTGTCCTCAGTTCTGAGTTCAGAGTCCTGCAGTCTGAAGGAGCTGGACCTGAGCAACAGCAACCTGCAGGATTCAGGACTGACCCAGCTTACTGCAGCACTGGACAATCCTCACTGTCAGCTGGAAACTCTCAGGTCAGACCAACAGTTAGTGAACTGGTTTTGATTGACTCCTCTTGAGTGAGGACCCAGTTTCCTCTGACTGACTGGGAAGTCTGTTTCTGGTATGAACTGTTGTGTTTGGGCAGCACAGTGGTTCAGTGGTTAGTGCTGTCGCCTCACTGCTAAAAGATCCCTCTTTTGCATCCCAGCCTGAGCCCCCTGCCCGACCCTACAGAAGATTATTCCATCTATATGTGTTGTGTTTATTTTATCACAAAATGTAGGTCTATAGAAGCACTGTCCTGTCTTTTCTTTCATGCTGACTCAGCATTAAAAGTGACTGTAATTTAAATTAAACAGCCTTCCTCTTTATTATCATCTCCTCAGACTGAGCACCTGCAACCTCTCAGAGAGCAATTGTGAGGTTCTGTCCTCAGTTCTCAGCTCTGAGTCCTCCAGTCTGACAGAACTGGACCTGAGCAACAACAACCTGCAGGATTCAGGAGTGAAGCTGCTTTCTGTTGGACTGAAGAGTCCTCACTGTAAACTGGAGAGTCTCAGGTCAGGATTCATTAAACTGTTTTAATGATGACAGTTTAAAATGTGTTTTCATTTATGACCAACATGTCACCTGAAGCGGAAGGATTTCTGTAGTTACACAACTTACAGATCATGTCCGATTCTAATCTAAGTTTTGGGACCCTTTGAGCCCAAACACCCAACAGAGAAAACCCATTTTGACCATAGGTAAGGGTTAACATATAGACTGATGAGTAAGACCTTTGCCTAATGGCTCAGTTCCGTTTTCACCATAACAGTCAAGTTCAACGCCTGCATTATTGCTGACACTGCACCAATCCGTCTGTCCATCTCACACTTCATTTTCCTGTCACTCATGAACAAAATGGCAAAGTTGTGACAGAAACGCACTTCAAACCCAGAGGGAGCAATCCACCAGTTTCCGGCAGAGCACTACAGCCTCAGTCCGACATCTCCAGGTGGAAT
>NW_007579497.1:124640-133763 GCF_000690725.1 Stegastes partitus | reverse complement strand
GGAGCCTTTTTTCTTTGTTCACATGTACACTGGCTGAACACAAACTGTAGAGATTTGTGTAACATCTGAAGGAACAAAGGTAACTGCAACTGTACCGATCTGATGAAATGAAGGCCATGTATCGTAAACTTTTAAACATTTGTTTTTCAGACACTGTGAAAACTACAGAAAACAAAGAACGTGCAACAAATGTTTCAAATATACATTGTTCAACCGTTTTTCAAGTTTTCCAAGAACGTATCTCCAATTAGACGGACTCAAACAATAAGTCTTTCAAACTAGTCCCAGTTGATAGACGGGTCCAAATATGCTAGCTTGCAATCGCAAATGCATCAAACCATTCACACAAAGGCACCTGCTATGCTCTACTACTGTATTTACCGTACTCAAATATGAAACAAAGAACACTAAAAATTCACAAACTACCATGTGGACCTTTCTCCATGGTTTTTTGGATCTGTATTTCTTTTCCTCTGCAGCAATGTGGACTTCTGCATTACGTCTGACCCATAATTCCACAGGTGTGCCCTAAACTAAACTAAGGTCATGTGACCAGTTGCATTCTTCATCAGAATAAAATACTGCAATCTGGAGCATCACACTCCTTAATCAAACACTAACTTTAGATTGGTATATTTTCAAAGTTTCCCTTTTCAACATGCCACCAACTGCACTCCCAATCAACTTTAATGACTTTATAAATTCAAACTTTGATGAAATTATGACAAAATATACAAGAACAAAGTTGTAGTAGAAATCTCAATGAGAACTGTCCTTTGCACAGCTACAGTGATACCTGCTCAGAATCCATTCAGTTTGCACATCCTATACACGGTGAAGACAGTCTTTCAGCTTTAGAAACATCCGTTTAACCCTTTGAACTGAATCAGACTGGTTTCATATGTGCACAGATCCAGCACATGTTTGGAAGCGGTGGGGACCTGTTGGCTGAGCTCCATGAAAAGAGGAAAATAATGATGAGTAAAGTTGAATAATCAGTCCAAACTGTGTCTCCTCCTTCAGGGTGGAGCCTGCAGGAGTCCAGTGGTTGACACCAGGTCTGAGGAAGTGTACGTGTGTTTTAATGTGGTTCTTAAAAACCATCTGTAGGAGCCAAACTGAGCTCTGTGTTAATGTTATTTCTTGTTGTCGGTGTGTGGATGTGAGTGGGAGAGGGAGAGAGTGTTGGTGCATGTGTGCCTGTGAGGGAGTGAGTGGCCATGGGTGTGTTTAACTCTACCGAGAGTCTAACTCCACCTGACTGAGGAAGTTGGAGATGGAGCCCACTGGAGAAAGCTGAAGAACCAGCTGCCTCAGCATCTGGGTGTGGCTGAGGAAGGCAAACAGTTTTCTGACCATGTGGCTGTATGAAGGAACTGGGCCTTCTTAAAGACTCTTTAATTTAAAGCCTTTTTATTTTATTTTGACTTGTCTGTAATTCAATGAACAATAAATGCAATAAATAGTCAGTGGGACCGACTGAATCCACTTCTACTCATCTGCCATCAGTAGTGGTCAAGCAGCAGACTAACATCACCGTTACACCATCTTCTCATCAAAGTGTCAATAATGATCAGATGATGGATCAATAACTGTAGCTGTGTTGTGTTTGTTCTCTCCATCAGATTCCTGTGAACTCACAGTCGACACAAACACAGTGAACAGAAAACTCAAACTGTCTGACAACAACAAGAAGGTGACGTTTGTATACGACGAGGATCCGTCGTATCCTGATCATCCAGACAGGTTTGATCGGCCGCAGCTTCTGTGTACAACTGGTCTGACTGGTCGCTGTTACTGGGAGGTCAAATATAGAGGAGAGGCTGATTTATCAGTGAGCTACAGAGGAATCAGAAGGAGAGGACACAGAGGCTGTATGTTTGGAGAAAACGATCAGTCCTGGAGTCTGAGGTGCTTCGATTCTGGTTGTTACTCTGTCCAGCACAATAACAGAGTAACATCCATCTCCTCCTCGTCCTCGTCCTCCTCGTATTGGTCCGTGTCCTCATCCTCAGTCCCTCACAGAGTGGCTGTATATGTGGACTGTCCTGCTGGAACTCTGTCCTTCTACAGAGTCTTCTATGGCTCTCTGATCCACCTCCACACCTTCAACACCACATTCACTGAACCTCTGTATCCTGGGTTTGGGTTCATGTTGCTTGGTTCCTCAGTGTCTCTGTGTTGAGGTTAATGTAGAGAGTCTCCCTGAACAGATAGTTCAGCCTAAACATGTCGGTCTCTGTCACTCAGAAACACGTTTTCAGATTCATGCCATAAATCTGTTTGTTTGATTCCTTGTAAAGTCCACTCAGTCTGATCAGTTCCAATTCTACTGACCTCACTGTTGTCCTAGTGACGGTACATGTGAGGGACTGTTCAGGTGCAGACACTTGGTCAAAGAAGGTGAACAAACAAAGAGCGGATGGTGATCCAGGGCAAAAGAGGTCCATAGGTGAAGAAAATGGCAAAGAACAGAAGAAGACACAGGGCTGTATATACACAGAGAACTATTTGAGGAGACAAGACACAGGAAAAGCTAATTAGAGCAATCTTAAAGGCACACAAGGATGGGGCAGATCTTTTTTAAATTACTACAGGAAATAAACTGAGCAAACCCAAAGACAGCTCATGTGAAGCCAGGACCCTCTTACCATATACATCCCGCTGTCCCTGATGGTTCCTTTTATCGCCGAAGAATGAATATGTTTGAAAGTCCACGTGCGTTCTTTCATTTATACCACTGACGTCTGCACATTGCTCCCCGTCAGTCATCACCCACCTCTACAATCCCACTCATCTGCACCACAAGGCCATGTGATCACGAGAGGCCTTTGCAGGGAGCTGATATCTGAATCTGACATTGTATTAGCTGCACATCTGCCCCTGTGCTTGTTTGTGTTTTATCTATATGTTGTAAATGCTTTAAGTCTAACCCTTGTTTTGGTGTCTATGCATCATTTAAAACACTGATCTTGTTCTTTACGGGTCTTGTTCTCTTATTCTTTTCCTCTTGCAGTCCTTTTAAGATGAAAGCTGTGATTGTTCCAGTGAAATAATGTTTTGTTTGTCTAGTCAAAGCTTCACAGTGGATATCAGGATGTTTACTGCTGACAGATATTCACACAGTATAGTCCAGTAAACATGAGTTTGGTGTGTAGTCAGGCTTCATCCTGATTTTATTATTTACTATTTTAATGAAAGGAGACTTTAACTCATGTATTTTTTGTTTGTTTTTAAATGCTCACATAGAGAAACATAATTATCCTTTACAAACAATATTTAGACGTCAGCAGTCAACATTAATGTTCAGTTTCACTGTGTGACGGAGTAGAATTGTTCCCAGTAAAAGTCTGAGAAGCTCACAGTTCTCACAAATGTCAAACGCTGTTGATCCAACACCAGATGAAGAACTAAAAGCTGAAACTCTGTGTTGAGTCTGCCCAAGTCCTTCCTCTACCACATTACGTTTACTTACTGGTTTACTGTTGACTCTTATTACTACTTATGCATGTATTTATGTTCACACATCAAGGTTTTTACACAGTATTCCTTGTTGGTCATCCTGACAGTGAGACAGATTCTCACGTTTATCCGGGTTTGAAGTTTGACTTTATGGAGGATTGTTATGATTTTTTTTTGATAAATGGAAGAATGTTGTTGTGATGTGATGATAACATTTTCCATTTCAGCCAGAACAACGAACCATAAAAATATAAATAACTATAATAAATAAAGCACTTTATTTCAATAGAAACTGGTCTGATTTCATATTGTTCTGATATGACTGGACTGAATTTATTCTGAAAAGCCAGCGGTCAGGTTTTCCTGACCTGTCCAACACTGAACGTTTTTTAACATTTCTGCAGTATTTTAGAATAGAATAGCATTTAATACTTCATCAATCCTGGAGGGGAAATATGGTTGTTACAGCAGAAAGAGTAGCGTCACCACCATGAATACAGAGAAGCAAAAATATGCAGTAAGTAAACGTCCCACGTGACATACTGTAAATTACAAACTGTTCAGTGGGGGAACTTCACTCAGAGAAGCAGTTCGACCAGTTGGACGACATGTTGTTGCTGTGAAGAGGTGGAGGCGTTTCTACAGACAGCAGAGAGCTGCAGAGACATTAAAATGAAGGGAACGTGGTTTTCTCTTGCTTCTGGGAATCATTTTGATGTGTTTCCATGTTTAATGGTTTGATGCAGCGGCTGGTGTTTTCTGTAAATCATCAGGTGGTTTAAAATCAACATTATAAATTGAAATTTCAGCTTGTAAACATGTAGAATTTGTTCTTTACAGTCATACTTCAGACGTTCCTGCGCTGCCTATCGAGCTCCGCCCACCTGTCTGACTACTCACAGCCGATTGGCTCCAGCTGCAGTTCACCTGAGCGTCCAGGTGTGGACACCAGACTGCTTCAGCTCTCTGAGGAAACGGTAAGTTCTGTTGGTTTCATGCTTTAACTGCTCGTTTCTGCTCTGCGATGTTCTTACTTCATTACAAACTCTGAACTAAACCGGTGAGATTAACAGATTACTGATTCACTCGGTGTGATCCATTTGTTTTCTTCAGATTTCTGTTGTTATTTCCACGTGTGAAACCTTTGTCTGCACGAATAATCAATATAATCCATTGATGTTGTTTGACAAGATGAGTGAGTCGTTAGTGTTGTTGCCACGGTTACAGGAAGGGCTTAAATTGTGTTCTGCAGCTGTAGTTTTTTTCCCCCTGAATGACAGTGACTCTGATTTTACCAGAGATGTTACAGGACAACATGATCTGAATATAAAGTTTTATTATTTACGTATATATTTACGGTTTATTCTTTATGAGTCGCATGTGTCAAAGAAAATCTAAATGTGTGAATACCACAGTTATTCTTGTTTGTAACTGGTTGTTTACTGGCCTGTATCTAAATACACAACCATTCATTTAATTTTATTCTTATTGTTTGCATTTAACCTTGTAAAACCCAAACACAGATAGAAATGTTGCTGTAGGGGAGGTTTCAGTATGTATTTGTACGTATTTAGTACATTTTATGGTCAGATTTCAGCATTTGTACACGTTTTTCGAGCAACTATACAGACTAATGAGGGTTTAATTGTAAAGGTAGCCTCATAACAGCAGCAATCACAATAACACCGGCAAAAGAATCATGTTTTTGTTGTGTTGCTCATCGCTGCCTCCGTTCTGGATCATTCTGCACCCTGGACAGAGGAGCTCCGTTTGCTGGTCGTATTCTGAAGTCCTGGCTAAATCATTTCAATGCAAATGAATCCCAAATGGTTTGTGGGAAATATCTGATTGTGATTCAACGATAGGTGCAGCTTCAGCTCAGTATTTACTGTTGGATAAAACGTGTGCCTTCTGACTCACCTGTTCTGCGTTCTACTCAGAGGAATTCACACCCCCTCCGCTCGCCTTCACACCTGAATGCAAACACCCTCCATCCCCTCCACCCACCCAGAACATTCCTGGACCTTCCAACCTCTTTCAAACAAGAAAATCAGGATCTGTTCAATGTTTTTTGTTTTGTTCTTTTTTTTTTTAGCTGATAACATAAAGATACAGTTTTAAAATGCTGCATTCAAGTACCGGAAATAGTTTATTTATTTACTCAATTCTGGTCTAAAGTCAGGATTTTAACAGAGTAAACACATTTCGACCTCAAGTTGAAAATGTGACATGTCCACGCGCTCAACTAACAAACGACACTGATATGAAAGAATTTGCTTTTCCTCCACACTTAAAGGTATCTGTATTTATTTAATGACTGGTAGCATAAACAGAGGGTTTTAGGTTGATTACTCATAACAGTGACCTTTTATTACTAGGATTCTCTTTTTAGTTTTCTGTGCTTAATCACAATAATCATGAACACAAGTTTTTAAGTTGACAAATTTAAAAAAAAAAACTTAAGTTGCTCCAGTATTCTGTATGTAGAGGAGAGGGCTTGGAATGCTGCCTTCAAGGTGAAGATAAATCATCAAGTCAACTTCATCAAGTGAGCTCAACTTATATTCAGTTTTAAATCCACAAATGTAGAAATTTGAGTTTAAATTAGAATATTAAGGCGAGCTCAGGCAGGACATGACTGAAGTCTTGGTCATCGAATTGTTTTTACTTTTGTTGTTTTGTTGCATTAAGTGCAACACAAATGAAGAGTGACTGACAGATTTGGTGGATGCCCAGATGAATGATGTGCGTTTCCTCTGCAGATGAAGGTCTAAAGTGATGAGCTGATGTGAGTTCAGCAGCATGGACCAGTGTGAGGAAACTTCACAGGAGAGCCAGAGCAAAGATAAGAGGTGAGATCTTCATCTGTCCATCACGACTCTTGTGCATGTCAGAGCTCAGCACCCATCACTGCTCCATCTTTATTTACAGGAATGGATCCGGACCTGGATCCAGCTGTGAGTCCTGTAAGAGCGATGGGTCGAAGAATATTATATTTGAGTTTAAAGAAGCACAATCTTCTGCTGCAAAGAGGTAAGCTGCATCTTAATATGTCTTCTGTAAATGTTTTTTTTCTTTAAATGTTTTGTTTCTCAACTAAAACAGAATAACTTGAGCTTTTAAAAATACACACAAGAACCATTTAAAAGAGATTGGAGAAAGAAAATGGTTCCTTACAGACCCTACATTTGCTACAGTACTTTGGGCACCATTCACAGAACCTATAGGAACTGTTTTTCATGGTTTGTTGAGCCACTTTTGAAGGTTCTTCAAAGAACTGTCTGCAGAAATGGTTCTCCTGCTAAGAGGTTTTTTATGGATTCGAATTGGGATCAGAAGTTTACCACTGCAGGAAGTCGCCTAAATCCCTGCTTCCATCCAAATATCTCTTTATCTTGTGTTTGTCTGTGTGTGTGGACAAACTCACTGTGAACTAACGAGTTATGAACTGGTCCACAGAGTTGATGAGGAGAACTCAGAGGTTCCCAGTGTTCAGTCTGACCAGCAGCAGGATCTGGACGCCATATTCATGGTGTGTACATGTACAACCGAGTCACTCGGTTAAACTCAATCAGAGCCTCTAATCTGACCTCCTCAGAATCTGCTGATTTAAATCAATAATCTACAATAACTTTAGTATGTTGAAAGAAGCCACAAAAAGTAACTTAGAAAAGTGTCAGGCATTGAAGAACATGGAGGTGGGTGGAAAGTTTTGTTTTAAATTCACCTTTTCTGTCATTTCTGAGCCTCATAGCTTCATCAGTACAGTCGATAGTCACATGAAACTTTCATGGATGAAAAACGCATTTGAGTTCTGTTAAAAACTGCAACCGAATCAGTTTTACATCCACCCCAGGTGTCACAATCTAAAGACTAAATCTGGGTTGTGTTTATTTTTTCTACAACCAACTTTGAGCATTAATATCATTATGTTACAGTAGTTAGAGTATTCCGCAGTTTGTTTGTTTTTTAAACTTGTTTTTGTGACACCAGATTTTTACCATTTTTTAAAGAAATGTTTTTACGGTGTTGTTCTGACCAACCACCATCATACAAGCTGATATGAGCCTTGAAAGTTTACCCAAAATGCACTTTTTAAAGTTTTCTCTGATGAATGATCAGAGAACAGAAAACACATCCAGGGTACCAATTAATATTTCTACGACTCTCTGTCAGATATTGAACTGTTCTGACACTGAAACTATGATATATCCCATAATATTAATGCTCAAAGCTGGTGAACAAAATATGATTTTCACTTTGGATTGTGACACCTGGGGTGGATGTAAAACTGATTTGGTTGCAGTTTTTAGCGGAACTCAAATGTACTTTTCAGCCCTGAAATTTTCATGTTTATTCACTGAACTGACGACTGACCAGAATTTCTGAGGCTCAGAAATGATGGAAAAGGTCATTAAAGGTGTAAAACTTGGGCCTGTAGCTCTGAAAACATTCACAACACGAAGGTAAACGTTTGGCATCATTTAATATGGCTGAAGTTATTAAAATCAGATGATTCTAAGGGGATCGGGGGCAACTTTCTTTCAGATTTGTTTGATTTTATCTGGAAATACAACAGACACGGTGGACTGTCAGTGTGTCCAACATGGATCTGATGTTTGGCTCCATGATCTTCTCTGATTGGCTCATTGATAGATTTCTCTGTTCCAGCTGCTGGAGGAAAACATGGTGACTTTTGTAAAGAATGAGCTGAAGAAGATCCAGAAGGTTTTGAGTCCAGATTATCCAGAATGCTCAGAGAGTCAGAGGAAGGATGAAGTGTTGGAGGGTGATGATGAAGAGCAGAGGAGCAGCAGAGAGATGTTTCATCAGATCACAGTGTTCTTCCTGAGGAGGATGAAGCAGGAGAAGCTGGCTGACCGTCTGCAGTATAGTAAGAGGATTTCTGTAAACACTGAACCTGCTCAGTGAACAGCGTATCAACAGTTGTACCAACATTAAGTATTAGAAAATGAAAATTTTTTTCATAAACTGGTATTCTACATATTTTCCACGTCTTACACATTACAGTTAATGCCTAATAAAAATCACAGGGAATCAAATTTGACTGTAAAATTATTATTATTACTTTTTTTGGGTTTGTTTTAAACTGTTTTTAAATCAGTGAAAACTATTATTTTAGAGATATTTTCCCAATATTTCAAAGAAATGTAATTTATATTAAAGATTGAAAAAGTATTTTTTGTATCTGTTGTTTTATAGGATTCCCCTTGCTTTGGTAAATTACTGATCATGTGCAGTAAAATCACAGAAAAGTAATCATTTACATGTTACCTGTAAGAAAGAAAAAAACTGGTGAAAACTGTAAATAACGTCCATGCCAACAATCTAATTTTTCACAACAATCACTGTTCTTTTACAACAGTTGACTGTGATGTTACACAGGTTTTGCTGCATGTGAAACAGCAAAAAAGTAGTATTTTACTGATATATTCAGTGATTTAATTCTACTATTTTTCATTTTATTTAAGATTTAGGAATATTAAGGATTGGAAATGGCAAATTATTTTGTAACTGGTATTTTACTGATTTTGCCTGTTTTGGTAAATTACAGAAAATATTGATCTCAGGGTTGTAAACCACTAACTGATATTCTCCATTTTGTGTTCATGCAGAAACTCCTTTTGTAGTTTGTCAACG
>NW_007579497.1:92611-123529 GCF_000690725.1 Stegastes partitus | reverse complement strand
GACCTTCATCAACTCTGGAATCAACCTGCTGGAAGAACAACAACAAACAACCTCCAAGAAACCTGATCCAACACGTTTCTACCAAAGAGCTGTGGATGAGGCCTTACAGAGTCCAAACGGACACCTGGACTTGTTCCTGCGCTTCCTCCTGGGTCTGTCACTGCCGACCAATCAGAATCTCCTACGAGGCCTGCTGACACAGACACAAAGCAGCTCACAGACCAATCAGGAAACAGTCAAGTACATCAAGAAGAAGCTCAGTGAGAATGTGTCTGCAGAGAGAAGCATCAATCTGTTCCACTGTCTGAATGAACTGAAGGATGGTTCTCTAGTGGAGGAGGTCCAACAGTCCCTGAGATCAGGACGTCTGTCCACAGAAAAACTGTCTCCTGCTCAGTGGTCAGCTCTGGTCTTCATCTTACTGTCATCAGGAGAAGATCTGGATGTGTTTGATCTGAAGAAATACTCTGATTCAGAGGAGGCTCTTGTGAGGCTGCTGCCAGTGGTCAAAGCTTCTAAGAAAGCTCTGTAAGTACAGAGAAACAGTCATTGAACATCTTTCCAAATAGAATAAACTCTCAAAAAATATTTTCTTTTTGTTTATTTGTGTCTCTTCAGATTGAGCAGCTGTAACCTCTCAGATAGAAGTTGTGAAGTTCTGTCCTCAGTTCTCAGCTCTGAGTCCTCCAGTCTGACAGAACTGGACCTGAGCAACAACAACCTGCAGGATTCAGGAGTGAAGCTGCTTTCTGTCGGACTGAAGAGTCCTCACTGTAAACTGGAGAGTCTCAGGTTAGGATTTGTCAAACTGTTTAAATGTCTTTTTCACTGATGACCAACAGCTCACCTGAGACTGAAGGTTTTTTGTCTGCCAGGAAGAAGTTTGTATTGCTCCTTCTGAATCAGAGGTTGAACAATCAAGCAGAGCCTTCTTGCTACACTCTCAAAGAAACTTGTACAACATGTTTGACCTTTATGGTGCCCCGACAACTGGAGCACACCCTCAGTCCACCAGAGTCTGCCACTCCACAGGCACTGTCCCAAAAATCCATGTGACACTCAAGGAACATGTCAACCAGGAACTTTATGACTACTTCAGTGACCTCTGCCAAGAATATCGATGAGGGTTTAGAGCTTCTGAATCATTCAATATTTTCCGAGAACTTCCCTTAAGCCAAAGAAAGTCTGTCTCAATTGCCTCCCCAAATTCCTCCTATATGACACTTTTAAATTCTATGACTGCCTCAGCTACAGCCACTGTGACCGTCATGTACCTGTCTGTTGCTTCAGGGGACCAAGTCTGAAAGGCCTGCTTTCCAGCTTGTCGGCCTCCATCACAGTCTGTGTCAGCCAGTGCATTGTTAGGTTGCATCAGGTCAGCACATATGACCATCTGACAGCCAGTAACATCCACTCCCACATCGGTGGCTTTGAACATGGTCCTCTTGGATTCCTTGACTCCAACATCCCCCGACACTGCATCCTCTCTCCGGAGTTTTTCCATAAGCTTTGTTGTGCATATCCCCTCCAGAGATGTCTCGAGAACCCTTCTAATTTACCAGGGACGAGAAGGTCTTGGTGCCCGCCCTTGTCTGCTGCCTGGCTTCAGTGCACCTGACTCAATAGTCTATCCCTGCAGGTGGTCAGCATGTTTGAATTGCTCTGAGTCTGGTCCCCTCCACGTGGGAGGCTCTATTTGAAGCTGTTGCCTCGGATCACAGTGCCACAAAAAACACTAAAACATTCTAAGGTGGTGATACTTTGGGGAGACAAACTGACTAATTACCTCAGAATCCACAGAGCCAATAGTCTGAGACGTTTTCTCTTGACAATGAAGTTCATTCAACTGTAATGTCAGAGCAGTTGTCTCACAGTTTCTGCCATGTGTGTTTGTTTTGTGTGTCTGCAGGCTGTCAGGTTGTCTGGTCACAGAGGAAGGCTGTGCTTCTCTGACCTCAGCTCTGACCTCCAGATCCTCCACTCTGAGAGAGCTGGACCTGAGCTACAACCATCCAGGAGAGGCAGGAGAGAAGATGCTGTCTGCTGCTCTGGAGGATCCACACTGCAGACTGGACACTCTCAGGTATGGACAGATGGACACTCTCAGGTATGGACAGATGGACACTTTCAGGTGTGGACAGATGGACACTCTCAGGTATGGACAGATGGACACTCTCAGGTATGGACAGATGTCTAAAATCAGAGAAGGAGTTGTAATCTTTTTCTCTCAAAGACTGGAAGCATGGGGACCTGCTTCACCGTTTTATCAAAGATCAAAGATGCATAAAGTTGAATAATCAGTCCAAACTGTGTCTCCTCCTTCAGGGTGGAGTCTGCAGGAGTCCAGTGGTTGACGCCAGGTCTGAGGAAGTGTAAGTGTGTTTTTATTGTTGTTCATGAAAACAAAGCAGCACGTTCAACTATTTTCTCATCAGTGTATCAATAATGATCAGATGATGGATCAATAACTGCAGCGGTGTTGTGTTTGTTCTCTCCATCAGATTCCTGTGAACTGACAGTCGACACAAACACAATAAACACAAACCTCCAACTGTCTGACAACAACCGGACTGTGACATATGTGGAAGAGGTTCAGTCGTATCCTGATCATCCAGACAGGTTTCATGACTGGCCTGAGCTTCTGTGTACAACTGGTCTGACTGGTCGCTGTTACTGGGAGGTTGAGTGGAGAGGAAAGGTTGATGTAGCAGTGAGCTACAGAGGAATCAGAAGGAGAGGATACAGAGAATGTGTGTTTGGATTTAATGATCAGTCCTGGAGTCTGGAGTGTTATAATGGTGGTTACTGTGTCAGGCACAATAACATTGGAGCCGCCATCTCCTCCTCAGCCTCAGTCTCTCACAGAGTAGGTGTATATGTGGACTGTCCTGCTGGAACTCTGTCCTTCTACAGAGTCTCCTCTGGCTCTCTGATCCACCTCCACACCTTCAACACCACATTCACTGAACCTCTGTATCCTGGGTTCTGGTTCAAGTCTGGTTCCTCAGTGTCTCTGTGTTGAGTTGAGTGCAAAGATCCAGCTTCTCTTCAGTTATAGATGTTGGGTAGTCACCAGGAGGCTGTAAACAAATGAACACAAAGCCTTTGCACTGCTATGAAAGACCCCAAAAAAATCACCTCCAAGTATCTCAGGAGGTTGGAGAGATAATCACAAGCATCTGGATGAGGAGGAGTTTCAGTGGTCAGCTGCAGTGGGAGGATGCAGCAATAATCCTGCTATTGTCTGCTCCTGCCAGCCAACTGTCTCCTCTACTTAATGTATCTGTGCATTGCCGTTTTCAAAATCTACCCCTCTACAGGAAACGACAACAACTTCAGACCAGCAAAAAACACAAAGAAAAGAACGTTGCAATAGAGGTTTGCCAATGTTGGGAAAACCACCAACAAGCCAAAACAAAGGATCCATAAGCACAAAACACAATTCACCTCAATGATCGGGAGTATGTCACTACTGTGCATTTCAAGGATGCTCACCATGACATGTCATCAATGCGTTTCTGTGGGATGGAAAATGTCCCCTTACCGTGACCACAACAAAATACTCAACCAGCATCGTCTATCGTCTAAATCTATAGTCTTCTAACATTTCCATATGTGTATTTTATAGAATTTCTTCATTGTGATTACAGGTTTATTTACATATGCAGCCTGAAAGCAGGTTGTTTTGAGAGTGCAGTTTTGGCCCTGGGGTGTTCTGGCCATTCATATGAAGGATTTGCTGATTGATTGTGGAGCTGCCCTCCCAGTTTAAGACGACTTCTGTGTGTGCCAAACTATTTGCCTGCTCAAAGTCTCGCGATGAATATGAATGCATTTTTGCATTTTTGAGAGCATACAAGAGTCTGTTCCAAACTGCATCTCAGCCTGTTTTACCTCCAATCGCTTAGCGATTTTTCTCTTCTAATGAAAAACAGGTTTTTATTTTATTTATTTTTTTTTTTTACATTATCAATGTTACAAAATTGTGTTTTCCATTTAATTTTCATCATCAAAGTGAAAGTTTGTATTGTTTCTGTTTTACAGATTTTCATATGATAGGTTACAAACTAATGTACAAAATAAATAATAATTACCTACTTGTCGAGTAATCAAAAGGAATAATCTGTTGCAAGCTGTTCCAAATGATGTTAATATAATTTACACACCCACATTTGCTCATCTAGACTACATTATTATTCGTGATGAAAGTAAAAGACGCTGTTAGACCTGTAACATTAAAAAAACTGTACAAATAATGAAAATAAAAGCAAATGTCTGTAAAAATATTTATATTTCTTTTGCTGATTTGAACAGTAAAACTGTGTAATTTTGTGGCCTCACATTGTTGAATAACGTATTGCTATTTACAAAAAAAATACAGATTTTTAAAAAGTGGGGATCATGTACCATTTGTGTTTTTTTACAGTCAGCATGTAAATGGATGCTTTTTTTTTTTTTTTTTTACAAGATTTTACCAGATATACTTTACAAAACAAGGATTTTTTTTTTTTTTTTTTTACATAGCCATTTCTGATCTTTAATATACACAAGCTTTATTTCAAATAGTGGCGAAGACACATTCACAGACTGTTTAACCAACGGAGGGACTTCCAGCACCAACTGGCTGCAGCTGTGCTAAATGAGGTGATTAACTTTAAAAGGAGTGAAGACTTATTAATATTTAGTTAATTAATTTTACCTTGTAGAAAGCTGTTTTCACCTTAACATGAAACGCACTTGTTTTTTTTGTTTTTTTTTTGTCCTAAAAAAGCCAAATTAATTTGAGCAAGATTTAAAAGACAGGAAGGACCTGAGCAGGACAAGATGGCCGCCGAGTGGCGCCACCGCTAACTGCAGACACTTGTATTTAAAGACACTTTTTACCTCCAGTTCAGACGAGAACAGGTTCACCAGCAGCAACTAGAAACGCCTCTTTAAGACTGATAAACAGGTAAGTTCTCCTCTCGGTTCTGTGTCGTCTTTTACACCCCACACCAGCAGGGGTCGCTTACCTCGCTCCGCCTCCGGGTTAGCGTCGCTCCCTCCGGGCCGTCGTTGACTGTGTTGACAGCTCGCAGGAACTCCCGACCCGCTCCCGTTTTTTTTCCCTGCGAGAA
The DNA here is from genome assembly GCF_000690725.1 of Stegastes partitus. Classification (NCBI taxonomy): domain Eukaryota; kingdom Metazoa; phylum Chordata; class Actinopteri; family Pomacentridae; genus Stegastes; species Stegastes partitus. The sequence continues at coordinate 118,412 of NW_007579497.1, read as the reverse complement.
AATTGTCTTTTTTCCCCTAATTTTTCCCACATTGTAAACGAGGACAGTGAGCCGCTTGAAGCTTCGACACATGACCGGCATGGAGGAGTTTCACAACGGCAGCGAGGTTTGTTGCTGAATTCGCTTCTAGTTTGGTTTGTATCGGTAGATGTTAGCTAGCTAAAAAGCTAACAGCTAGCTAACTGAACTAGCCGCTCCCATCATTAGCGGTGATTTGTAATGCTAGCTGTTATTTTCGGTTTAAAATCACTACATAATGTATTTTCTTATGTTCAGAGTTATCTCATTGTTCCTGGCTCGGACTAAAAGTGACATTTTAGCTCTCCTTATTAGCCATATCTTTAATATTGTACGGTTCTTGTATTATTCCTATAGGGACCATTGACTGCTGTGCTTAATTTGCATGTTTATTGTGTTTTTTTGAAAGATTTCTTTACTTAATGTTTTGTATAATGTCCAGAACGATCTAATGTTTTATTTATTTGCCATTTAACAGTGTACAATAGTGTCCACATCTCAACATATTGTTATTTCTGTATTAATCCTATTGGAACTGTTCATGCTGTGCTTAATAATCAGGAGAACTTGATTGTTTTGCATGTTTATTGTATTCTTATAATATTTTCAGCTGTATTTTTTGATGTGAAATACTACATAATGTTTTTAATTATAACCAGAATTGTGTCATGTTGACTTTTGGCACTTAACACCATGCTGAAAGTGGCTACAGAATATTTGTGTTTCATGGAAATGTGTTTTTATTCAGCAGTGTCCAGTGTCGTGACTGTAATCTGAATTTACTCACTTCTTAGGGCGCATTCAACTCAGAAGAAGCTGATAACATTGTCAAAGAGGTAATATTAATGCTTTCATATAAGTTTTCCTTGTATTTCACCCTTTTTATTAAGTCACTTTAAGGTTTTTATTATGGCTGGGTAATATAGCTTAAAAAATATAATGATCAAAATGTTGATTTCAGTCAACATAGGTAGTCTTTGATCATTTTTTTACTAACATTTTCAGTTTACACTAATTTCGTGACTGTTCACACCTGAAATAGAATCCAAATTTATATTTTCGTAAAGTTTTGGACTCATCAAATTAAGACTGTGACTTGTTTTTCTGGCTCAGCACATTTATAACCCAGTAGAGCTGCAGCGTTTAGTCGATTAATCGTTTAGTTATTGACAGTAAACTGATTTTTTTGGGGTTGTAGACAAAAGGAGATGTTTGAGGACGGCATCCCGGGCTTTTGGAAACACTGATTAACATTTTACACCATTTTCTGGCATTTTGTAGACCATATGACAAATTGGTTACAGATTAATCAACTAAAAATGGCTTAATTTGTTGGCTTAAAAGTTTAATAACTGAATTAAAACAAAGAAAACTAACAAAAGTGACAATGCTGTTTTGCTGCAGCAGCATCAGGGCTTCAGAAGAAGGTAAAACTTGGGATGTTTTGTGCATAATCAGGTGTTTTTCTTGCTTTTAAATCAATGGGTGACTGCAGTTTTTCTGTGCAGACATCTTTCTTTAAAAGATTAAATTTAATGTTAGTTTTTCTAGCTTAAAATAATAATAAAAAAAAAACATTAAAATATCAGACAGAAACAAGAACAGATTATGTTTTTGATAACTTTTGAAAAAATGATGTGCTCTTGTGCTGAATAGTGGATAGGCTTATTTTTTTAATTTATTAATAACAATCTGTAAAACATTTAAAATCATAGAAAAACTATCTTCCAAACGCTCTGCTGTGTCTGCAGTTCTCAGGTTTTATCAGGGATATAAAGTGAAGTGCAGGACAGTGTTTGTTCTTTATTTGGTCCCCTCTGGTGAAACAGCACCCAGTGACTTCCACATGACTCAACACTGATGTTGTCTTTGTGTGTTTGTCTCAGTGTATTGAGAGCGTCGTGGGCGGTGATGACTACAGTCAGAGTCAGGTGAACAAATGGACGGCCAGCATCGTGGAGCGCTGCCTCACGCAGCTCGTCAAAAGCTGGAAACCTTATAAGTACATCGGTACGTCCCTGTCGCTGGTTTTCTTTCTGGCAAAAGTGGCCACAGATTCTACTTAAACAAGAATCACATTTTCAAACCATAGATGCCGCTGTGTGCATCAGGCTTTGTGCAGAAGCATTGCTCAGGACAAGTGAATGAAAAGAAACGTATAAAGACGATAAACTGATGGAGTTTCTGTCTGCGCAGTGACGTGTGCTGTGATGCAGAAAACAGGAGCCGGCCTCCACACAGCCAACTCCTGCTACTGGGACACTGCCATGGACGGTAAGGATGCACATGTAAACACTTCCCTTCACCTGTAGTCAGCCACGTTAACAATCAGTAATCATTTAATCGCTGAACTAAAGGGAATACAGTTGATGTTTTTCTATATGCGGGTAGAATTGTTTTATGCCTCCGACACTTGATGCGTGCTGCAAACTCTGCTCGGTAACATTAGGAATTTAAAATGAACGCTCTGACCTCCAGCAATTTCTGCATGACTTTTGCTCCTGTCACATTTGTCCTCACTGTGGGCTCATTTTTCACTGAGTTAAAGTCCTGCACCTCTATGGAAACAGCACAACCATGACAGGAAGGAAAGAACTCAGAAATGTGTTTGGTGCAGTTAAAATCAAGTGTAGTAATAATAATAAATAAACTGTCTTTCTTGAATTTCAAAAATAATTAAAATCACCAAATTTAGAAATGATTTGATCTACTTGTCTGATATTACAGATTCTGAATCAATGACATGATGAGAAATAACAGTGAAAATCTCATGTTTGTGTCTTTAATAGATATTTCAGTGCATGAAAAAATCTGCTGGGTTGATGGACAATTTTAAAAAGTCTATATGTTTGAAAGTATTTGGCACATCAGTGTTAAATTTCACCAATAACTTTATCCATATTTTATGCCATCAAAGTGTCGGGTAAATTGGAGAAATATGTATGAAAATTGTATATTTTAAAAAGGAATGAACCTGAAAAGTTTAAACATGACACAAGTTCTTCCTCTTTAATGTCTTAAGGTAACATCCGATAAAACTTCTTTATCCCTCAGCAGCCAGAGACACCTGAGATATAAAAGAAACCAGACAAATGTCAAAGCACAATGAGGCGGCACATAAAGACTTTGTCCACCTTTCTCAGCTAACGTATGCTTGTTTGGTGTCTGCAGGAAGCTGCACCGTGAGATGGGAAAACCGCACCATGAACTGTGTGGTCAGTGTGTTTGCCGTGGCCATCGCATAAACCCGTAAATGGAAGACCACGCGAGGAAAGCGGTTCGCTCCGGTGGTCAGCAGGGGGCGGCCAAGGGCCACACAGTCCTCATCCATACAGCTGTGTTCACCTCGCAGCTCCACAAACAGCTGCACAGGCTCCAGCAGCTGCATCGTTTCCAGCCTTCAGACGCATGTAACAGCCTCATGTGCATGTATTTATCTTGTTGTGCCACTGCAGTGCTTTAAAAACCTCACATTTACGCCTGACAGCATGCCGGCAGCTGTAAACAACACATTATTCAGCTTCTTTAGCGTTTCATCTGTTTGTTACTTCAATCATGTCTGTGAGAAGAGACTTTTGTACCCGGAGCTGCAGGATAATAAACATGAAGAGATTTATGAACAAACTGATGTTATTTATGTTTGTTTATTTATGTTAATCCCTTAATTTCTGCACTATTAGTTACTTTCTACAACACTTGACATTCTTAGCCGAGTTGTTTTCAGATGTGGAGTTTGTCATTTTTAAATTAACTCAGAAATCCTGCTAATTTTTCACCAGATGAAGCTGCTTGCTTTCGGGGGGGCTCAGGTGGAATACCATAAAATCATAAACCTTCGTGCCACGACGACTTGTGTTGTGCAAGTTCGCGTAAATCTGTGAGCGGTCTGAGACATCCTGGGATTCCTGCGTCGCATTTAGAAAGGACGACCTTGAAGTTAAAGAGGTATTCTCTGCTCAGCTGTTCTGGAAACCTGGAAGGAAAAAAAACAATCACTGAACGCATTTGCAACGTCCTTCAACGTGATGATGGAGCTGGATGAAGCTGCTTTGGTCCACAGAAGAACGTTTTGTTGTTGAAGTCTGCTGAGAGCTGCTGCTACAGATAAAATGAAGTTCTGTACTGTGGGGAGAATCTAAACTGGATCACAAGGAGTTTAAACACAGATGAGCTGTTATTTTAGCCTTTTTTTAAAAATTTTATTACACCTCAGTAGTTACAACACGTGTGAAGATTCAAGTTTGTTATTCAAAATTAGGAAACACACTTAGTCATGAGTGCAAAAAATTCCCACAGGCAGCACAAAATAATGATGAAAAATGAAGGACATTGTTTTTAAACAGCAACAAACGACATATTTCTTCCCAGTACGTTGATGTTTCTATGATTTTTTTTTTTTTTAACCATTTAAGTCCTGCATAACAAAAACACAAAGAACTATTTTCCTGCCTTCTCGGAGGGTTTTTTGACCCTTGCTGCTAAATTTAGCTTAATTTTCTTTATTTTAATCAACACGTGAGGATGGTAATAGCTGTTTTGTTTCATGTGTTTCGACACTTTGAGGTTTAAGGTTCATTGTTTGAGCCACATGTCAAAGGCTGTCATCCATAGATGGAGTTTCCATGACAACGGAGCAAGCTATCTGCATATGAAGGCCTTGAAAAATGGCCAAAGCTCTATAAGTATTGCAATAAGTTGACCTTGGACCAATTACTGAAGATTACTCTTATAATGACAAATCTGTTTCATGCTCTTCTGACCTAGAAAACAGTCCAAAGTATAAATATATTTAATTTGCACTCATAGAAAACTGAAAATCTTCACATTTTAGAAACTGCATCCTGACATATTTCTGGCTCAATAAATGAGTCATTTGTTCTGAACTGTTGGTGATTAATTGTTCCATTTATCAACTCATCAGTGCAGTGCAAGTTAGACATTCTGGTGCCATTTGGAGACAGTTTCTGACTTCTACGCTTCGTCTCGTAAAGAACAATATTCACTGAGTGCTTTAAAGTACAGGCTTCATACCATCATGTCACGCTTTAACGTTATGATCATGAACGAGCACATTCCTCAGCCTGTGTGCACGCTTTCTTCGCATATATGCTTGAACTTGTTTGCAAATTTTACAAAATAATCCACTTTTACACACACCTCTGGAAGTGATCGGCCAGTTTAACCAGAAGGGTTGCTCATTTTTCCATCGAAGCAAGCTAAAAAACAACAACATAAACCCTTTAAACCCTCATCCAAGAACCATTTAGACAGTAAAGACGTACTGCACTGTAAAAACCAAGCCTCCTGAAACATGGAATACTGTAATGGCTAAAGCTGTAAAAACGGAAAATAACGACACGTCTGTAAAATTATACAGTGTGAAGTGCTATAAAACACTATAAAATTACTATGTGTATGTTTATGGTCAAACATTGTAAAAATAATGAATCACTATTTGCAAAAACACAGATTTTTGATGTGAATATTAACAATTTTGGTACGTTTTTGGGGGTTTAACATCTAATTCCATATGTTTTTTCTTAAATTTTACTAATCTGCAATTTAACAAATCAGTGAAATCTGTAAAAAAAAAAAACAAACAAAAAAAAACAACAGTAAATAATCCAATTACTCTAGTTTAAAACTGTTGATAACAAACAAAACAAAAAAAAGGTTAATTTTTTATAAATACAGAAAACCACTGTAGCAGAGAAGCAGAAAGCATCGAGGAGCTTGTTTAGATTTTTATCTTTTTGGAAAGATTCTTGCCATTTTTTTCATTTTGTTTTGTTATTTTTACACATAACAGCTCCACTGTAGCAGCCAAAGCTTTTTTGTTCGAGGCTGATTCGTTGATTTTCCTCTTTCACTTTGGGGAATTTGTACCAACACATACCAGGCTTGATTTTTTTTCAATAACTGCGTCCACGTCTGGCACACGCCCAACGGCAACACAACGGGATGGAACAAATAAAAAAGGAAGAAATGTTTTGAAACAAGCAGTTTCTCTTATTGTCGTAATGCAAAAAGGAGAAGAAGGGAATGTGGAAAACACCACATCGCTTTTTGAGCAAGAGCATTTGCAAAACGTCTGTGGTGAGAAGAGGAGAAGCCGACTGTAACAGATGAATACAGTGAACAGTAAAACCCTTCACAGCCATAGCATTTAGTGGCTTTTTATTTGACTGATAGGTTTGGTGTGGCTGCAAATGACATAAACAATTGATAAAGGAGGGTAAGAGTTTGTGTTAGAAATGTTCAATTTGAACTATTTCTATTTTTACTAAAAATGCCATTCGTCTGATTGTTCCTACGCTGAAAAAAAGGGAGTTGTTGGGCCAACTTTAATTTAATTCCTCTCAAATGAGCATTGCTGCAGCTTCATTTTAAGGAAAATCAAAGTATTTGCTTTATGTGAAGCAATGTCATACGTTTGAGACATTTATGAGGGATATGAATCATTTTCGTTTAAAAAGTTAAAAATAAAAACACTTCAAATTTACCATCACCATCTCCAACACAACCTTTCACCATCTTCTGTCATTTGTTTATATCTTTTCCTGCCAGAAGAAACCCATTGGTCACATAACAGCTCACTACTTGCCATTTCCTGTGATTCATTTCAGGCCTTCACTGTAAAATCTTGTACAGTCTTTTTTTTTTGTTGGTGTAAAACGTGGACGATGTTTGGTGTAGAGTCCAAGCAGAACGTCACTGCTGCTATAAAGTTTCCTTTGTCGTCGCCGTCCAACCTTTGCGGATGCTATTCTAGAAGTTTTCCTTGTTGAAGATGAACTTGACGTCGTCCTCTGAGTGCGACAGACACTGTTTCTCCAGAGATTTGCCCAGCTGAGGCGGGCCGCACAGGAAGACGCCAACTTTGGTTCTGCACATGCAAATAAAAGAAGCATCTTTGTTAATCGTAGTGAGACTTATTACGAGCAGCAGTGGTTGTAACGCTGCCAACTCTGCTCAGCAAACATTTAAAACTCTGAGTGAAGTCACTTATTAGTCTTCATCAAACACTAAATGTAGAATTTTATTTTGTTTTACAACTTATCTCAGTCCCACGTTTACATTTTATTTTACAGATTTACATCCTGCATTAGAAATACATAAAAAAGTAAAAGTAATAAATGCAGAAGATCATTATCACTCAAGCATCAGTGTGAAAGTTTACAAATGACTGCAGCTGTGATTTTCATTATTGGTTCGTTTGCTGATTAATTATTTGTGAAAATTCAGATAATAGTAAGACGCAGTTACCCAACGTGACACCTTCACAGTGGCTCTGAATTATTATTAACTAAATATTTAATTAAGATAAAATACAAGATTTTAAAAGATGACAGTGAGACACGTGGATTTTTTTAATTTAATTTTTAATTTTTATTTTTTAACGTTGACTTATCAGTTAATAAGTTAATTTAATTCAGACTTTCTTGGCATCTTTAATTTCCGAAATTTTTTTTTGGCCAAAAACCTACAAATTTTTAAATGTTTTTTTTTTTTAACCAGTAATTTTACATATGTTTTTTTTCATTATTTTCTTTAACGAATGCACTGTTTTATGGTTATTCAGGGACATGTTTTTTAATGATGCTCTACATTAGACGCTGTTCTTTTTTTTTCCAGTTCTATGTATTTCAAAATTACTGAAAAAAACTTTACACAAAGAGGAAAAATTCTGTAAAATGTACAAATTTAAACCTGCACACTTAAAGTAACATAAACAAGTACATTCTTTATATATATAATATTTCCCACAGTTGTAAAATTTGTACTTATGCACAACACTTCAGAAATCTTCTCAGTTTAAACTCCAGAACTATTTAGATGTTTCTAAATAGTCTGTTAAATGTTTTCCTCCTTTTACTGTTTAATTACAGAAAAATGCTTCTGTTTACAGGAACATTTGTAAATTACAGCTTAAATTCTCAGTTTATTTCTGAGAAAAACAATAAACGCCTGTTGCAGCAGTAGCATCAGCTGTAGTAGTTGTCATAGCAACAGCAATAAAACAGCTGTGATGTAAATAAACAGCGACCAGGACAATCAAACTTTTTCGCTGATAGAATTTGCCCATATTAATTAGCTTCACTCTCACATTCCCGGCTCGTTGTTTAAATGAGATGGTGAGTTGTGTTTGTGAGCCTCACCCCGGGTGCTTGGATGCAATGTTGGTGAATTCGTTGTCCCAGTTCGGTTTCCCGTAAAGAGTCTTCTGTTTGAGCCCGGTGATTGGATCGTTCTCTGCCTCGTGGTGAACTCGGAAATGAGCCGCCTGATGAGGGGAAAAAGGGCAGAATGTCGCTTTAGAGGAGGTTTTAATGGAGACATCACAGTGACACTGTAAAAATGTCTTTAACACAAGTTTTCTCGTGTAGTTTCTGTGGCTTCAAAAGGTGAAGAAAAATGTGAAAAGTTTGTTGTTGTGAGAAGATGTTTTTGACAAGAAAGTTCAAAAAATCGAATAAAAAATGGAAGCATGGAACGTGGTATGATAGGGCGTTGATGCCAACAGCAGGCTGTGTGAAAGGTAATAGGATTTTTAGTTTGTTTGTTTTCAGTCTGTCAGGTGCAAAGGTGTTCAGTGAAGAGCTGCTCTTTAGTCTTTTCTTTAAGACGAAGAGGGAGTCGGCAGATTGAACAGAGTTTGGTAACTCGCTCCACCACCGGGGAACCACAGAGGAGTCTAGCTATCGACCTCAGGCCCTGCTGTGGCGGTTGTATCAGGAGGTTTTTGTTGGTCGAGCGTAGTGAGCAGGAGGGAGTGTAGATCTGAATGAGAGAGTTCAGGTAGGAGGGAGCTGTTCTCGTTGTGCTTTTATAAGCAAGTGTCAGGGTTTTGAATTTGATGCGGGCAGCAGCTGGAAGCCAGTGAAGCAATCTGAACAGCGGGGTGACGCTTTAAAACGTTTAAAACAAGATAAAGATCACATTGTGATAACAGGAAAGGTTTCTTGTTATAGGGTGATAAATATTTATGTAGTAATAACTGAACAACAGTGATAAAAATCTGGTTTAAATGAAAAACATCTCATTATAACAGTATGTTTGTGATGCTCGTCCGTTTATCTTTTTCTAGTGTTGCAGTAAAAATGCTTTTTTTTAACCAGATAATGACCGAGTTTGCTGAATATTTACAGCCAGGCAGGATAACAGTAGAAAAGATGTTTTATAAGCTTGGTTTGAGAAGACACGGACACGAAACAAAGTGACCACAAACAGACGGAGAGTTTCCACCGACAGATAGTAGCAGCAGCAGGTCCACGTCGCAGCCTTTCACAGCTGCTATATGTGATCAGCTCATAGGGTTTTATCTCCCCTCACCTCGGTGTCCTTCCAGCGGGTCAGATAGATGTTGTAACTCAGGAAGTCGGTCACTTCCCTCTCGGCCATCTGACCCTCCAGAGACTGCAGCAGGTCTGCAAACCACTCGAAGGCCTGCGTCTCCGGACACAGCCAGTAGAAGTAGATCTGGGGTAAAAACAAAGATCATTTACATTTATATTTATGATAAAGAACCAAGGCCACTAAAACATCGAAGGATGCATCGATGGATTGTAAACATTCATTCAGATGCAGTGACGTCTGATGAACTAGTCTATTGGAAACCAACCAAAATATAATTAGCCGCCTGCTGTGATTCTTGTTTTTGACTCCAGAAATGCATCAGATTGACTGTTTTTTAAACTGCACTTTGAAAAAAAGAATTACTGTTCTGAATGTGGCTGCATTTTAACAGGAATTTATTACAGCATGCAGCGATTAGACGGCAACAAGAAGCAGCAGTTTTGTGCAAAAAGACCTAAAACTTTAAAAAGACTTGATTCGACAAACATCTAACTGAAGCCTCATGTGAGCTTTAGATCCACTTTGAACCACATTTCGCTGTAAATCTGGTCCTCATTCGCTACTCTGAGGTTAATTTGTGCAAACGCTTTGTGTTCATGTGGATGGTTTTAATATAAACCGGGAGCTTTTCCTTTCATTTACACTTTCAGACTCCATCTGCTGCTGGGACACAGTTGAAAACTAGAGTGAATATAAGTAAGATCTTCAGTTAAAAAATGATTTTAGTGTGTGCTAGAAACTTTCAGATTTCAGCTGCATCTCACAGTGAAGGCCCTGAAGTGCTTGTACCTGAGCCTTGGCTGCTGTTTATGTTCGCTTCCCTCTCACCTTCTTGGTGAACACCTCCTGGTTGTTCTGGATGCGTTTGTACCACACAGACTTGAGGATAGAGGCGAAGGGAGTCACTCCGATTCCTGCCCCCACCAGCATCACCACCTCGTAGCGAAACACGTCCTCGCTGGCGGTACCAAACGGGCCGTCGATGGCCATCCTGAGAACAGAACCGAACAGCAAACACCCAAGATGAGAGATATGTTGTACACCGGAACAAAGCTGAGCATTTTCTTTCACAGCTTTTACTGTGATATTTTTGGGGGGATACTTTTCTGATATTTTGCAGATTTTCCCTGTTAATTAAATTATAAGTAATAAGTGTTAAAATCACATTTAAAAATCTGTGTTTTTAGTTTAAATGGTTACAAGTTCTTGTAGTGTTATAGACTGTAAAATTACACATTTTTAACTATATTTAAATCAGGTAAAATGTCATTATTTTATAGACATTTACCGTTATTTAAAAGAGAAATCATGTATTTTACTAAATTAAAAATGTTTTTAAAAGTTACTATGTTACTTTAAAGGATTTCCCTGTTTTGTTAAATTATAGATCATATGCAGAAAAATCCGAGAAAAAAAAATAAAATAATGATGACCATTAAAAAAAACACACAACCAAACAAACAAAAAACAGGCCAAAACTGTAAATAATATCCACATGTAAAATCTAAATTTTTTCTAAATAGTAATTAATTATTTTACCACATTTGATAGTAAAATTCCTCTATTTTTTTTTAAAAACAGTATTTAACCCAACACACATATCACCATTTGACAGATAATTACTACTATTTGAAAGAGAAATTATGTATACTAAGTACTGAGAAATAGTAAATCATTTTTAAAACTGTTAGCGATGGATTTCTAGGTCTCCCTTGTAAAAGAGATTTCAAATCTCAATGGGACCTCCTGGTACCTGATCTGTTGTAAACAATGCCCACATACAAAATCTGTGTTTTTTTACAAATAGTAATTAATTTAAATATCAAGATTTTACAGATATTTGAACGAAAAAAATATTCATTTATGTGAAAGATTGAAACATTTTGCCTTTTGAACGAATTAATGCATTTTCTACTAGAACACTTGCTGGTTTCCTTTATGTGCTCGTTTTGCTTTTACGCAACTCAAAGCTAAGATTGTTGGAGCATTTCTGAATCTTAATCACTGTTTGGATTTTTGTACGAGTACATCCAGGCAAACAGCAGCAATCTGCCCTGAAGGCAGCAGCTCTGAATGAAAGCCTCATTCAGTCATTGTTTGGTCAAAAGAGAACAGAAAAATGCTCCAACTGGCACAGCAGGGCCACCGAAGGACACTTATTTGTTGTTTTGTATGATTTCTACGGTTTCTCCACTCTCTCCTGAGACGAGGGAAAAGTGACAAACTCTTACAATGAACCACTCGGGGCTTTAAATGTGACCTGTCCTGCCGGCTTTTCAAAGGTTCAGGAAGGCTCCAATCAAATGCAATCACCAGCAATTTCAGACACAGTATTCCTCTTTTGTCAACCCATTTTCCCATCGTCATACTTGGGCAGCTTCCAGGCTTCCTGGGGTTCGTTTCTATCTCCTCCACAGGCCTCGTACAGCGCCTGAGTCCAGTCCCCGACGATGCGGATGTGGGCGCTGAAGTAGTCTTCCTCCGGGGCCGAGGTCAGGGTGAAGGGATGCCACTCCAGCCTGGAGACAGACGGACACTGGATGAAGACGTACTGACCAACCTCCATGTGGAAGCCTTTCCTCTTCATCTGCAGCTCCAGAGTCTTGGACGGATGCATCACCACCTGTGGACAACACACACAGGTACTTAATTGTTAAATATCAAGTATTAAAACTAAGTGGTGACTGTTTTTATAATCCAAGTCTAAAGAGACGTCTATGAATTTGCTCGTTTTCTCCTTAAAATAATCAAAAACCTCAGAAATAGTAAGTGTGCCATCAACAGAGAAGAACAGCAGCTCTCATTAAAAATACTGGAGGATTAGCATTTTTATTTGGTGGCCCAATGATTTATACATCAATCTAAACTGAGAGGAATGCTCTATAAAAAAAAAAATGTTTCTGTTATTTACACAGCACACATTATTTACAGTCTTGGCCTGTTTTTGTTTTAAATTTATTTTGTTTCAGTCAACATGTAAATGAATACTTTTATCTGTGATTTCTTAAAATAACAGTAAAATGTTAAAACAATTACAGTTAGAGCCGTTGAAAGACTAAAAGACTTTCCTCTTTTTGTAGTTTATGACAAACTTGCTGCAGTTTCTCTCCAGGCCACATTGCTGTTCAAATCCCTTTAACAAGGTGCATACAAACCTTGGTGATGACCACCTTCTGATGGGATCGATAGAAGCGAACGAGTCTCTCACACAGGTAGAGGAACATGGGGGCAACCACATACTTCCACGTCTGAAAGCAGAACACAAAATATAAAGCAACAGAATTCCCCACTGTCTGTATTTATAAGGACGCTGTGTTAAAACTGAAGTTTACCATCGGTGGGTTTCCAGCAAACACCGGTACGCTGCAGTTGGACCCTGCTTTTCCCCAATCTTCAAAGTTGTCGGCGCATAAGTCCGGTTTGTTTGTTTTCAGGCTGTCGTTCGTCTGTCCTCGCACAATACGCCTTTACACACATGTAAACAATGATCAGGTATTACTGTAAGTAATGCGTAACCTCCAGCAATCTCAAAGAACTGTCTCATTAATATCAAATGCAAAAATCATTACATGAGTGCAAGAAAATCAAAAGTAGAGTTGTTAGAATCTTCAAACTCATCATATCCTAATGATGATTGTTTCATAGATTTGCATCCTCATGCTTGGTCAGACAATGATAAATGCTCAGATTTATTTTTATGCCAATGACTTTCAGCTTTACACATCTGTAAAACAGGAACCACCAGCAAAGTTCTGTGTCAGTGACATTGAATGCTGGGCGTCTTATAACTTCTTCTAGACCAGGGGTGTCCAATCCTGGTCCTCGAGGGCCACAGTCCTGCATGTTTTAGATGTTTCTGTCTTCCAACACACCTGATTCAAATGATCAGGATTGTTATCAGGCTTCTGTAGAGCTTGATGATGAGCTGATCATTTGAATCAGGTGTGTTGGAAGAGGGAAACATCTAAAATATGCAGGATTGTGGCCCTCGTGGACCAGGATTGGACACCCCTGTTCTAGATCAACTGAACTGAAGTCAATGAGAAGATGTATATCGGTTATTCCATCTAAGATCGTCAGGGGCCTCCTGCACAACCATCCCTGATTTGCTCAGAATGTTTTTTCCCATCATAAATTTTGGATATTTGAAATAGTATCTGTAAAATCTTGCATCATTTCCCAAAGAAATTACACCGAACTACATGACAGGTGTCTTCTAACCCCAGGTTTCTGCTTACAAAGTGGGAAAATAAAAATAAAAATATGCCCATATTGAAAACATATGTTTGTAGTTTTATTCGAAGAAGCATTCTAAAACTCTAGACTAATTACCAATACTTTAGTTTTTGTGGTGAAGCTTGTCACACCTACCGAAACAGCTATGGAAGACTTTAAAAAGCAAGTATTTCATATTCTAAAGTATTTTATGTGCTTTGTTTTATATTATTGTGACATGCAACTACATATGGTTCAGAAAATTTCATTAACTGACTTTTGCATTAACAATTTTTTGTTAACATGAGTTTAAAAAAACGGGACTTTTCATGAATTTCTTTCATATTTTAACTCACCCATATTTAGAGATTATTTGATTTACTTGTCCAATATTGCAGATTCTATATAAATGACATGAAAATTTCAGGTTTTAATCTCAAATAGTTCCTGTCTTAAATTTGAATGTGCCAAAAAAATGTATTGATTGTAGGTCAACGATCAGCTTCTATCTAAAATTTCAGAAGCATCCTGAAGGATGGGTATATTTTATGCTATATACATTTCAGGCAAATCAGAAATGGTCGAGCAGAAAAAACTTGATGATTTGCGATGAAAGGACCCTCATGAAACCAAGAATAAATGTCCAGAAGGTCCTGATCCAATGTCAGCTCCATCATGTTGCTTAGCAACTAATGTAGAAATTAAAGCGCTGGTAGTTGCTGTGTAAAACGAGATGAACTGTGCTTTAGCGCCTGAACTTCGGTGTCACCTCACCCGAAGCCGTGGAACACCAGGCCGATGAAGAAGATGACGAAGAGGTGATGCGTGTACCAGAACACCTCGAAGTACGACCTGCGGATGACCTCCATGGATGAGGTGATGATGAGGATGAGGGCGAGCGTGATGGCGACGCCCGTCAGCCCGGCGATGGTGGTGAACATGACAATGGTAGGGTTCTGCACCAGAACACACTTTACTGTTAGACATCCTTTCTCACATTTTCCCCTTAAACAGCCGCAAACCTGAAGGATTGCAGCAGCTCAAGGTCATCTCAGTTGTTTCCTTTTTAATCACACTGCCCTGCTGCTCATGTTTATTGGCTAACTTCCCTCATGTACAAATGCCTGTTTGGTCATACTTCCTCTCATTGCTGAGGCCAACTGTACTCATGTACTCCCTGCTGGTTGTACGATTTTTTAAAAAAAAGGTCAATACATTAAAACAGAAGCCAGTTTGGATGATAGAAAACAAACTTCTTACACATGTGAAACACAGAAGAGCTGAATTTATTAAAGGAAGTCAGTTCAGTTCAATTAAAGCTCTTAAGGGAGATGAAATAGTTTAAGTGCAGGCAGCAAATAAGCTTAAGTGTTGGTTGAAGTGTGTAACCTGAAAGGAGATGTTAGAAGCCTCAAAAGTTGGTGAAATGTCGGTCAAAGACTTTTTGATAAAAACGTGGGTTAAAATCTAAGATTATAGCAAGAATTTTAGCACATTTAAGACTCATATTGACAACATCTCAGTGTTTGGGTTCAATGCAGCGGCACCATATCGGTGTTAAAGGTGTTGCACACTGAGTTGTAGTTTAAAATACAAGGAGAATCTGTCATTTTTCTCTCTGTTCTGCATGTTACAGCTTTTGAATAAACGCATTTGGAAGCCACATTCTGTATCTGCAATGAGGAAGTTTCTCTTCTTCTAAGGACGAATATTTCAAAAGGAGAAGTTTGTGACATGAAGTAATGCTGTTTTTTCTCACCAACACTATATTTAGCAATGAGGCAGAAGGGATTTCACAAATTTTTGCAACACAAGAAGCTTCCAACTGCACTCAACCTCAAAGCCAACAAGCTTGTCTGCTTTTATTTTCTACAACTCTGAAAATGATATGATTACCAGTTTGTGCTCTCTGTTGACCACAACTCACCGTCTCGTTGCTTCTGATGGGGTTGAGGAAGGAGGCGTTGTCTCCGTTGCCGATTTCAGACAGAACGAAGGTCAGAAGGCTGCCGTTGCGATTCAGCTGCGCGTCCATGAAATACTCAAAGTTGAACAAGTGTGCAACAATGTGCACGGCTACAAGAAACAAGAAGTGAATTACGGCAAAATATCCTTCATCTGCAATGAAATTTTACAAAATGAAATTATGGAGTACCCCAAGGTTCTATCATTGATCCCCATATATTTAGCACTGAAAATATTGACTAATTTTAGATACTATATGTTGCAGATATGCATTATGAAATTACAGCTATCAGAGTTTTCAGGCTTCTTTTTTTAGGTGGGTTTAACATTCTTCACTAAATTCCTAATTCAAAAACGATCAATTAGTAAATTCCATACTTTATTTTAGCACAATATTAACCCTTATCTAAAGAAACGCATTCAGTAAAATTGCAGAATGCTGCAAACTGTGGAGTACCCCATATATTTCCTTCCTCCACAGTTTCCACTTTTACATCCATACATGTAGCTTCAAAGGCTTGAAAATAATTATATAGGATGAGTAGTTCTTTGAATTTTCTTTGTTGTGCTGACTGTGTAAATATCAACCTTGAAAGGTAAAAACTGCAATAATGATAAATTGCATTTGTATAACATTTTTGAAAACAACATGCTTGAAAAGGGCTCCTCGTAATTGTGGAGTACCTCAAGGCTTCCTCCTAGGTCTTCTTGTTGTTTATGTAATTTTATATTTGAGAGGGTAAAATAATGATGTTGGCTGAATAGCACTTTTATGAACAAAGTAAAAGCACTTAATAATTGCACCCCAAGGCCCTCTCCTTGGTCCTCTTGTGTTTTATACAATATAAAAATGTAAAACCAGGGTCCATCAGCTATCTCAAAGAGCTGTCTGACTGGCATCAAATGCTGAACGTCTTGCAACATTAATTACATCCGTGCAGAGAAATCTAAAATAGACTTGCTTGGGTCTTTAAACTAGTCATATCTGAATGATAATTTTTTATTTTTTTAATCACATGTCATATTAATCTTAATGCTAGAATTGTAAATATATATATATATATCTCTTTTGATTCCTACATAATTTTATTCAAATGGTAATATCAATCTCAACTTGTGTTAAAAACAAAAGATATTGTTTTCTTGGAGAGATCATCATAAGCCCCACTTTCACCAAAGACCGTACCTGTATGGAAGGCGATCATGTAAGCCACCAGTTTGTGAAAAGTGATGTTTCGATCTAGTTGGCGAGCTGCTGTGCGGCTGCAGCACTGAACACAAACAAGAAAAACAGGAATCACAATGTTAACAGTCTGAACTTGAAGCAAACTTGAAATAACTTTTAATCAAGATGTTCAACATTTTTCCAAGCGTCCACAGGTATTAGCAACACTGGAAACATGGTGGCTCTACATACTGTAGGTATTTTAACAATTATATTTGTTATCATGCTTGTCTCCTCTGTGTTAGTTAAAGAACACTTCTAGAAGCTGGATCCCCTTTTTGCTTGAGATAAGTACATGTTGTTTAGATTAAACTTCAGCTTTTATCGATACCTGGATGGAGCCTCGGAGGAAGGAGAGGAGGTTTCGGCAGACCGGCAGCAGAATGAGCAAACAGTTGAAGTTGAGGCAGGCAGCAGGAGCTCTGGCCCAGGGCAGGGCATGCTGGGGGATTACAGAGAGGAGTGGGTTACTTTAACCTGTAGTCTGATGAATTGTTAGTAAATTTCATCACGAAATCATCTGAGTGGCTAGAGTTCAAATTCATACACGCTGTTTTATATAGATCTGAAAGCTGACAGCGAAGAGAAAAGAAAAACGCAGTCAAAAATATGAATTAATACTACAGGGAGCTATAGGTGGTAATTATATCTAATAATCATTTTTAAAACAAGTTTTATTCTGGCTTGAGGGTTTTGGAGGTCTTCGCCTGCGAATTCTGAAATTATATCCTAAAGTTTTATGTTGTTTTCAAAAAAAGAAAAAGGAAAAAAAAATGTTCTCTCTGACGTGTAATTATCAATGAACTAATAGAAATCAAATCACAGTAATGAGATATGAACAGTATCTTTTGTTTGCTGATGATCCACGACCTAATTTGGATACTGTCACTGCAAACCAGGCTTTTGAACAACTTTTTAACGGCCATATTTGTAATCATTGTGAAAAACTTAAACCAGGACATAAATCAATTTGTTTGCACAAAAGTCCAGTTTGTCATTTGAGAGACATAGATTTACATTTTAACATCATTATGGCGCAAAAATATTACAGTTAATTTGCAATTTTAATTTGGCAACATGAAAACATGAACGCATGTGCTTGTGACTGGACAAGTTAAACTTTAAGTTTATTAAATTATCTCATTTTAATATTTGCAATTCCAGACTTCCACTTTCATTTACATCATATAGTATAATTGGTCAAATAATCCGTCCAGACATTATCTACATCTAACTCTCACCCAGAGTCTCGCCACTATATCTTACCTCAACGTAAATCATTTATTTTCTTAGTTTTCTTGGTTCTGTGAGAAATAAAAGCAGCAGCTCTGAGTGTTGTTCCTCATCTCTCTATATTTAATACCGTTAAATTCAGAGAAGCAGAAAGTGAGCGCCTCGGTGTTTCACTTCTTCTGGCCTGCAGCCAGCTGTCGGTGTGTCATGAAGCCAGCTGTGACCGCAGAGCAATCGCTCAATACGTCAAAGTTTCCTTGTAAAAATGAAGGCTGGTGTAGATAAGGAGTGGTTGGTGTGTCATGGGCTGTAATTTACTGTTAAGAGTTTGGGTTTATAGTTTTATGCTGTTGTTCAGGGAAGTCGAGACATTTTTATTTAGTCAGCCCAATATCCCTAAGAACAGATCTGCAGATAGCCGTCTTTTATTCTTAGAATCTCTCTTTGTCTGGTATCCAACATAAACCGACTTCAGTCCTGCTTGATACAAATGCCTTCATCGGCATTGCACAAGTATAATTAATTGGAATTTATATGCTTTTACAGTGCAAAAGAGCATATCTAAAATACTCAAATATTAAGTATGTGAATAGTGCAAACAATGCATTTATGGAGAATAAAACAAGAATCAAATAGGATATCAGAAAACACCATCACAAAGGAGATAGAAGGAAGTATTCAGGTGCTGAGTGCTGCTCTTACAAGGTCTGTATGATAGGATTGTGTTACGATGGCAGAACACTGCACATAGAGTTATGCAGAGGTAAGTGCTACGACAGCTTTGGGATGAAACAGTTTTCTAGATTTCGTGGCTTCTTCAAACAAAACATTGAAGATATCTAACATGTCAGGTCCATGAATAAAAAAGTTGTATGTCTTCATCGTTGGAGTTTATTTTGTAAATGAACTCGTGCATCCTGAGGAACCAGAAAACTTTTTTTTTGCCCCAAAATTTCTTGTAATTGACTCCTAATTGCTCAACTTATTGTTGCGAGTGTAGAAACCACTTCTGTATTCTGCCGCAGACGTCCAGTTTAATAAAGCGGGCCGGGTGGGTGAGTGGGCTGCTTTAGAGGCTGCAGAATGTCAGGACCTCTGACAGCTGCTGCATTTTAAGGAAATGAAACAGTCTGGGTCCTGTTTTTGGCTCGTTTCATATTTACCTACAACTTTCAACATAAGTCATCTCCAAGCACTTGATGTAATGAGATCACAATAACATAATGTATAGAAAAAAAACAAACAATGATTCCGTCTCAGTTGAGTTTTCTAAAAACCAATAAATAAAACTGCGACTCTTTATATTTTCATGGCTCAGTTGAAGTGAGAAGAAGGTCGGACTCACCCCGAGCAGGACTCTGGTGTAAAACCACCTCTCGACCAGGAACCTCATGTAGAACTCAACAAACAGGTAAGCGTTGATCCCCAGCCACACCAGCTGTAAAATCCACCCAAACACATGCAGCATTAAATCAAAAGGTCAGAGCAGCAGAAAGATAACTTCAGTCCTAATGTGATCCTCTCCAGATCGACAGCATGAGCACCGCAATGGCTCCAGAAGCCTTTTAAATGTTTGTAATTTAAAAACCTTACATGTATTTCTTAAGCTACAGTCACACATATGGAGGTTTTAAATAGTTATCAGTGTTTTTTTATGACAAATTAGACAAAAGTGAAGCACAATGTTGGGTTTTTGCTGAGATCTAATTCACCAATCATATCCCACTTATTTTTGGACAATTGCTCATAAAGTCACATGTTTTTTTTTTTGTTTTTGTTTTGTTTTTTCTGTCACGGTTGCTGCAAGATTTTCATCTGTCCTTTTTTTTTTTTTTTACCATGAACCACTTGTGGCTGCTTCAACCAGAAATTTATTGTGAAAAGGCCTAAAATTATTTAGAAGAACGAGAACATATTTAGGAAGAGACCTAAAAAAACAGCATAGATTTGTGAAGCAGAAGCCTTTTTTTTATTTTTAGTTGGCTGATTCTACTAAGGTTAGGGTTACATGATAGTGGGAGTTAAACCTCCAGTAAAATCATTAGAAAACACTGACATGGTTTAACATTTTGTGATCCCTCACATTAAGCTTTTGTGGAGGAGTTGACCCCACAATGGAAACCAATGAGGGGAACATTTGGATTTTATTTCACTGAAGAGAACAATTGTCTTGTTTCATAAAACAACAACTTCTAAAAGCGTCGCTCTGGATCAGAAACTACTTGAACAGCAGATGGAATTCTGAAAACATTTTGTACATTGTTAACAGAAAGCCAAAGAAAGGCTGAAACCTCCAGCTGAAGCGATGAAATGATTAAATATACTCACAATAACAAAGATGGAGAGTCCCTCGTTGGCGATGAAGTTCCCCATGATGATGAGTAGTGTTTCTGAAAGCAGAGCGTTACTGTGGAAGGAAGCAGCAATCAGTGGAGAAGGAGGACTGATTACTCAGTTTATAACCTTTGATAGATGCAAATAAGGAAGTAATAGTTTTTCTGGGGAACGCGGCTTGTTTCCTCCTCCGCGATTCCTTTAGTCTTAAAAAGACTCTGATGGCTTCTTATCGAATGTGGGTCGATGATCTCACTCCTGCTGCTAATCTTTGAAACCTTTGTGCAAACAAGAGTTGCACAAAGCTGATAAGAAAGATTGCTTCTTTTTATTTTTCTGGCTGCTTGTTTTTAAATGTGTTGTTTGTTTAAAAAAAAAAAGATTTTTACTATGAAATGCTATTTTTTTAAAAACTGAGAAAAGCAGCAAATCCACACGATGGGAAAGCTGGAGGCCAATAATCACTTGTTACCACAACTTAAAGTCTTTTTTTAGGGTAGTTTAGTTGGACCAAAGTCTTCTTTAAGCAACATTAAAGCTGCAGTAAGTGATTTTTTTGACCACATGGGAGCAGCAGAATCACTCAGCTACAACAATAACGCTGCATGGAAAATAATACTTTGCTAAAGTTATCTAAGTATTATCAGCAAAATGTGCCAAATGCTTAAAAATACTGCTTTCACATCAGCATCAGTAATAATCTACTGAGCCGAACAGCCATTTCCCGATAATAAAGCCACACACAGGACTTTTACTTGTAGTATGAATCCTTTTACAGAAGTGAAAGGTGACTGAAAACAGCAACATACCATCAATATATGTTGTGAAATCCTCAAAACTCTCTTAGCTGTTCCAGTCCTGCAGGGCCTTCAGATGGCAAATTGTACAGAAAAGCATCATTTCTAGCAAAAAGCAGCAAAAGTGGAGTTCATGTTGTCGTCTACCTGCTTGTAAGTTTTTAGGTCGTGTGGGAGGGAAAACACAAATACCACAAGGCGCTCGATACGGCAGCAGCTGAGTGGTGGATGAGTGAACGCTGAGGTCCAGGTGACCGTCGAGGAGGAACTCGATAGCTGATGGGGACACTCTGAGTTTTTTCTGCAGAGGAAGTGGCTGATTTGTAAACGCGAAGTAAAACTGAAAATTATTAATTGCCACACGCTTCCTCTTTCGAGCCGGCCTGCAGAAAGGGAAACACCTGAGCTACAATTTTAATGCACGTTCACATTAGAACAGTACAGCAGAAAAGAAAAGAGCCTCTGTAGTAACACTTCTGTTTTATTGCTTTTATTTGAAAATTGGTGAACCGTGAAGAAATGAGCTTTCAGCAGAGTTGCGTGTCATTTCCTCATTGTGAAAGAAAAAGCAAATGAACAAAACAAACTAAAATAAATGTGCAATAGTCTGCTGGTTGGGGTGACAAAAAATACTGTAAAATAAGAGACAATACCCGTTTAGAACAATACAGTAGTTTTCCATGAATAAAATGCAGTTCCTGTTCTTAGTTTTATACTAGATCGTGCATATTCTTGTGATTTTTTAATGTTAAATAAAGAATTTTAACATTTAATAACAACTAGATTGCCTGTAAATGTGGCTGAATGATGGTATAATACAAATAATGAGGCCTAATACTGTAGAAAAGTGGCATTATTGGTTTAGTTGGGTTTTATTATGTAAAAATTCAAAGTGTCAAGATACTGGGAAACTAGTAATTGGTTTTTAATTGTAAGAATCGACTGTGAACTTGACATAATATCAAGTGTGACATTGGGGTTTACATGTAACTTTACATACAAATCTTTTCTATTCAAAAGGTTTTTAATGTTAACAAAAACATGAGCGACTTTAAAATGAATAGATTTACCTTTGAGAAGCTGTCAAACCACAGTTAATAAACCAAAACGTGCGATTTCATGTAAAAATCTTGTTTATTTAGTAGATCTTTAGTGTTGAAAAGTAAGCCTCTGGTTAAAGGGAATATAGATTTATCTTTTTAAAAAGAAAAAGTAAAACTAATGTTATTAAACAGATGAGTTTTTATGTGTAACTTTACATTAAAATATTAGATTATATGTTTTATAGACATTTATTTTTCAGTGTTATTTTACATTTGATATGTAAATTCAGTTTGTTTGATCTGTAAAACAAAAATTGAAAAATTCTTAAAATTAGGGAATTTTATTACGTAATAAAATCCTAAAAGCTGTTACATGATTTTTTTTTTAAATTGACTAGAAACAGCCTAATAATGTCTTTTACATTTTCTCAACAGTTACACACTTCAACCCTGAAACCCCACATCAGCCGACGTGGTTTTCATCCCTTCAGTGCAACTACAGCCAGCTTCTCCAAAAATAAGCTTTTCATGCTATAAATGATACACAGAAGGAATAAACCTAGTGAAGCTGTTTTATTTAGGTCTCAGAAGCTCTCCAGCACTTTGACGCCGATGCTTTCAGCACAATTGCACAGAGAGAAATCCGTTTTTTTACTCTGGATTATTGTCAATCAGATCGCCGTCGATTGCTTTGGAGGATTTAGCATCAGTGATTACATCACACCGACAGGAGTTAAGTCTCAGTGTCATGCATGATGTCTGGGTTACCCTGAGAAGCTCTCTGCCTTTGAGCCAGGCATCGTAACTGAGTTAAATAGCCATCTGCTTCTCAGTAAACTCCAGGAGCTGTAATGAATCCAATTTACTGGTGTGTCACTCTGCGTATTAGAATGCCGTTCAGGGCTCGAGGGGGTTTACGACTCAAGTTTAAACCGGTGTTACTCTATATTCCCACTGAACATGATTAAAGCTACACATAGATTAATGTCTGCTCATGCGACAGATCATCAACATGCTAAAAGAGAAAGTTGGTGCGTTGCTGCCACCTGGCAGGACGCTGACATGACAGACGAGCTGTGAATGTGAAATAGAGAATAACAGTGACTTTTTAAAAAGAGTCAGTTCAAAACAAAAGGTAAATATGTTCACAAATATCTGTTTAAGAATAATTTATCTTTTTTTCTAAATGTTTCACAGATTCAAGCCTTCATACAGCGATTCATTTCCAAAGACGTGACACTGAAGTCATCACATGTCAGAAAACTGTCCGAGTAAAAGCCACAGAGTGATCAAATAAATGATCACGGCATTTTGTTTTCTGTTAGATTACTATCACTGCAATCAGAATCTAATTTGGAAATGAGAAAACTAAATTAAGTTTCCTTAAAGGCGCCTGAGACACATAAATACACTAAAATACTGTCCTGTGTCGTCTCCTCCATGTTGAGGATTAAGTCTGTCATCAAAAATAAAGGAGGAACAAGATTAGAAGCTCAGTAACAACGGCTGCGTTGTCTGACGGGGCCTGAATTGTTAATGTAGTGACGCTAAACTGTTAGTTCTTAATTTGAGGTAAGAGAAAATACTCTGCTGTTCTACTTCTGAGTTACCTGACTGTGAATCTGTAGTAAACACCAACTTTTGCAGTCATCTGAAAAGGAAGAACTAGTTGTAACTGGGAGGCACAGCGTTTATTCAGCCTCGGAGCGTCTGTTCATTTGTATTGTTGCAAGAAGAGGTTTTAAAATGACTAAAATGCAGTGTCCATTTCTGATCATATTTTGATGGAGATGGGAAAAAAAATGCATGATGAGTCCTCTGCAGGAACCAAGCAATATGTTGACAAGACTTTTTTAGTGTAAATTCTTGCAAAATAAGCTAAATTGACAGTGTTGAAAAGCGATAAAACTTCTAACAGGGGTGAATACTTTTTTACAATCGGTGTGCGAGTCCTTGTGCATGCGTGGCGTAACGTGTGTTTGCTTTGTGTGTCGGACAAGCAGCCAGATGGTTGTGGAAGCGAGAGGGGAGAATGTATTATTCAGACTGAACGCAGCTGAAGTTTAATGGCAGGGTGACACACACCAGATGTGACAGAATGAGTCCAATAGAGCACAAACACACGGGACAGGTGGACAAAAGTGTGCTGCTGCCGTGAGCTGAAACATGTAGTTGGAGATGTCTGACATTGTCACGCAGATCTGAGACACGACCTGTCAGCGCTGGTTGTAAAATCCACACGTACTGAGGATTACTGTATCACGAGGGCCTTCTGCTCAAACACCTCTGACTTGTTTGAAAGTGTGGATTTTTAAAAAGTTTGATATCTCAAATGCTTTCTGAGATATGTATTTTTAAATTGCACAGTGAAATCTGAGGTTGTTTGAATGACATCTCAGCAACTATCAAAGATAAAAGCTTGAACCTTTTCGTCTTATTTCGTATCATGTTGTTGATTCAGCAGCAGCACAGCAATCAAATAGAACAAACAACATAATCCTGAAAAAAGTGAGAATGTGTAGCGTATCAGGGTGTGATTGTAGGTGATCTACATGTTGGCTGTCGAGCTGCTGTTAGCAAAGTTCAAACTGGACCTTCTGTCTATCCGAACTGCAGCCACACCAACGACTTCTTTTACGGAGGCAGGAGTTTTGTAAACTTATCAGAGATCACAGAGGTTCTCATTGGAATGGATGAAATTTAAGTGGATCCTAATTCAATGCTGTGTGAGATTGAGGCGCTCACGCATCTTCCACCTAAACAGTTCTTGCATGTAAACAAGCCAGAGCATCCCTCCTAATAGCAGAATGATACTGAGGTGCAGTCAGACCATTCTGTAAGCGAGACTGGTACAGTAGTAACGAGTAGGAGGCTCCACCTGGTGGAACAATGAGGTACTACAGCTGGGCTGCAACACATTTTGTGACATGCATGTAGAGAATACAGGGCTTCACCATGTTCTGGAGCATGTGCACCTTCTGACGCTTCATTTTGGACAAAGTCTGACAGACGCCAACCAATAAATGGCTCTAATTGAATTTTAAAAAAACTCGATTAGGACATCCAAAACAGCAATTACTCTGTGCATTTGCAACAGAGGATCCTGTGAAGTCTGGTGTAGTTTCCACCTCAAGCACAGTCTGCAGAATAAGCAGCTCAGCATTCCTTGGAAACTGTCCATGTTTTGTGGGTTTCCAAAGTGATGCAGCCTGATTCCTGTTCAGTGAATCTCCACACAGAGTGGTTTGATGGAAGATTGCCTGACTCTGTGCTGATGTTAAAGGTTAATCATTCCTCGTCCTGTTGGTTATGGGGCATCATTGTAGCAAAACTAAGTCAGTGTGTATGGAGAGTTGTCTGTCTGTATCGCAATCCGTTCGTCCACAGTGAGATTTGTCAATGTGTAAAAGAAGTTGTCAATGCGAACCGGAATCTACAAAAGACGTTTCACAATTTAATAGTCTGTAATCAGGTTTTCAAATGTGTTGACAATCTGCTCATCTGTATTAAAATGCAGACATATGATAAGAGTTGTCAATGTGTACAGAGGTAAAGTCTACGTATGCGAGTCGAGCAGCGTCACCATTGGCTGTCTTTTCACACATGACTTTTGC
>NW_007579497.1:88362-92136 GCF_000690725.1 Stegastes partitus | reverse complement strand
TTAGCATGTACTCAGTGTGTGCGTTTGGGATTCCATCGTTGTCTACACTCTGCCTCACAATGTGGCGTACGCTCAAAGACTGATGCATCGCCGATGGCTTGCAATTCTAGAATTCTACATTTTCATTTAGCAGACCTTCATTCGACAGATTGGAAAATAATAATAATAATAATAATTCCTATTACCTCCCTACAGTCTGCTATTGGCATCAACGCCCTATCACACTTGTTCTATGGCACTTATCCAGATTGTTTTCTTCTGACCAGATCCTTGCTTGTGTTGTATCTGCTCTCAGATGTACGTCGTGTTGGATAAAAGCATCTGCTAAATGAAGCTGTAGAACTGATGGCTTGCAGGAGGCGTAACTACTGAGGTACAGAGCAGCAGAGCGGCAGCAGCCACAATGAACGATCCTGTGAGCCTGAGCTCAGGGCACAGAAACCCTGATTTTAGATCCTCTTCAGTTTCAGATTCTCTCAGGTAGAAGTGAAGCAGAAGTCATGTGTGAAAAGACAGCCAATGGGGAACCCGCTCGACTCGAGTATGTAGACTTTTCAACTACGAATACCTCTGTACGCATTGACAACTCTTACTACATGTCTGAATTTTAATACAGATGAGCAGATTTTCTACACATTTGAAGACCTGATGACAAATTGTGAGACGACTTGTAGATTCCAGTTGGCATTGACAACTTCTTTTACACACTGACAGATCTCACGTCGGACACACAGATTGAGATGCAGACAGACAGCTCTCCATACACATTGACAAATAGCTTTGCTACAATAATGGCCCTGCTTCACACTGTAACAGTAATATTGCAGCCGACTTCCCCTCCTCAGCAGCGGAGCTTACATAAAAGGTCAAAAAGTTAGCCGAGCGTAGCAGCGTCTGGTGAATAATGAAACCTGGTGCAGGAGGTGAAGGTTAAAGAAACACTCACATGGTGTGTAATTTAGACAAAAGGCCCTCTGGTGATTTTCTCCTAATCTGAGAGAAGGGGATTAGAATAAATCTGTTGTGACATCACTGCCGACCCATTTCACAAAGCACAATCAGAAAGTGCTGTATGTGCTGCAGTTTCCCCGTTGAGATGCTGCAGCCGAGACCATCGCGTTACCAAACCAGAGCCACAGAACCAGAACTTGGACGGGAGTCACATTCACCTCCAGGAGTCCTTGTAAAAGGCACTAAAGGTTCTCTATGCCAATTCTTAAAGCTTTGACCATTTGCTCTCTGAACTCCAAGCAGTTTCTGGTCACAGTTTTTTCTCACTATGGGCTCATTTTTCACTGTAACATAAAATCCTGCACCTCTATGGGAACAGCTTGACTCATTTCTGACAGCAGTGGTGCTCTGCTGTCTCAGATTTTGTTCAGAGTTGGTTATTTATGACTTGGGATCACAAAAAAAGTTCTATAAAACATTTTAGGAATTCCATATTTTCAGAATTTTTGAATTTTTGTATCTTTAAACAAACAGCAAAATAAAGTGGAACTTTTTCAGGCATGTAGCTTCATTTAAAAAAAAGCTGAGTTCAAAGCCTAAATTGACCCTGAACTCCGTCCTTGATTTCCTCACAAACCAAGAGATGGACAATCAGATCAATTCTTGGAAGTTGGAGGTGGAGGAAATAATGTTCACGCTGGAGGAGGATGATTAGAAAAATCTAACAACAAGGACCTTACTGACAAACTGCAGGAGTCCAGGTTGAGTCAGGAACAGTTCAAACATCTGCAGCTGACTTCCAGTGAGGCTTTCTCTGAACTGTCCAAACTCCTGCTGCTGGCAGAGAAATCCACAGAGGAGCTGGAGAAGATCACTTCCAGCTTTCTTCTGTCCAGGGGGCAGCAGGACGAGGCAGCAGAGCCTCAGGAGAAGATTCATGTGGCAACAACCTGCATGGAGAAGCTGCAGGAAGTGGAAAACTGATGCTGTGAGATCCTGACTGTAGCTGCTGAGAAACCTGCAGCGAGTCTGCTCAGCCTCGAACCAGACACAGCTGCTACTGAAGCAACAGAGGATAGAGAAGTTCCAGAAGTTCCAGAGGCTCAAGAAGATCCGGAAGTTCCAGAGGCTGGATGATGTGCTGGTGGCCTGCTTGGACGCAGCGCCCCCTTCAGGACACAGCAAGAGTGAACGTTTAGTGTCTTATCCCAGACATTCATTCCACAGAACTTACTAATTAAATGATCCTGACGAAACGCTCATCTTGCCTGTACTACTGTGTAAGTACAGCAAAATGACAATTAACTTGATTTGATTTGAGGCTCCAGAAGATCCAGAAGCTCCAAAGGCCCCAAAAGATCCAGAAGTTCCACAGGCTCCAGAAGATCAAGAAGCTCCAGAGGCTCCAGAAGATCCGGAAGTTCCAGAGGCTCCAGAAGATCAAGAAGCTCCAAAGGCCCCAAAAGATCCAGAAGTTCCAGAGGCTCCAGAAGATCAAGAAGCTCCAGAGGCTCCAGAAGATCCGGAAGTTCCAGAGGCTCCAGAAGATCAAGAAGCTCCAGAGGCTCCAGAAGATCCGGAAGTTCCAGAGGCTCCAGAAGATCAAGAAGCTCCAAAGGCTCCAGAAGATCCAGAAGTTCCGGGGGCTTGAGAAGATCCAGAATCTCCAGACACCACAGATGACAAAGAGGTTCTTTAGCTCAACAACAAAGGTCAAACAGGACGCTGAAGATGACAATCAAGTTGTTGGAAGCTAAGACGAGGACAAAGTGGAGCAGATCGGCCAGCATCAGGTAACAGAGACGTTAAACCGGCGCTCTGAGACCTCGACTGCACCTCCTGAAGAAACCACTGAAGAAGAGGCACCTGTTGAAAGCAACAGAGAAGCTGCTGGAGTCCCAAGAGCTGGAGAGGACGGACAAGAAGAAGAAGACGTCTAAGTGAAGCAGGTGGCTTCTGAAGATATTTACATTCAGCTGTGCAGGAAGAAAACATTAGGAAGACTGATCTTTTATATGAGGATTTACCTTCAACCATTTCAACTCCAAGCATATATATGCAATACTATATTTAAATGCAAATCATAAAATCAGTTTAAAAACATTCTGAGACATTTTATGTGACCATCGTAACTTCTCATGGTGCACAATTAGTCAGATGAAGGTTTTGCATTAAATAGACTCATAAAAAGCACCATCTTGTTCTGGCTTCTTGTCACAAACATTTTCCCTGCAAATGTCTCGTGTTCTTTTATTTCAGTTTGTCCAAATGCTTCATAAAGAGGCTGCAGGGTTCTATTTCAAATGGAGGTCTTGTTGCAAGATGGATTTCCGCTCTCATGTCTGTGTCATAAATATGAATCTGCCGACCAGCTCAGCTCAGCTGAGCAGCTGCAGCTTAATATTTAGACCTGAGAGTGAATCTGTCTTCTAATCCGACCCTCAGCAGGAGGAGATGTCGCTTTAAACATTTACTCTGTGCGCTAATGAAGCATTCATGTGTGCCTGAGCTGATGTGTAACACAGACTCACAACCACAGGGGCTCCGCACTGCAAAAACACATCTGTAGAAACAACAACAGGACCCCAGAGAAAATATGTTTACAACAGAAGAGCGTTCAAAACTGGAAGAAATGGTAATAAATAAATAAATAAATAAAATCATTAAAATAAATGAATAATAACTGTTTTGCTTATTTAAATAAATCCAAACTGTGTAATTATATGGTCACGCATTTTTAAAAGAACAAGTTACTATTTGGAATTAGATTTTATTGTAATTTAATAAAACGGGAAAATCAGTAAAATAGCAGTTACTAAATTC
>NW_007579497.1:85100-87672 GCF_000690725.1 Stegastes partitus | reverse complement strand
TAACCTCAACATGTTTCTGGACTCTGGGAGGAAGCCGGAGAACCCCGAGAGAACCCACGCTGCACGGGGAGAACATGCAAACTCCACACAGAAAGATCCCGGGTGGCTTGACCAGGACATGAACCGGCAACCTTCTTGCTGTGAGGCAACGGTGCTAACCACCGAGCCACCTTGCAGCATTAATAATAGTAATAATAATTCTATATGTATAAAGAGAGGTTACAAGAACAGACATCTGAATAATCTACCTACACTCTCTTCATGTTATGTGCCAGGAAGATGTGTTTGTCAGCAGGCAAGACTGAACTCCTGGTTTTGGTAATGATGTAGCCAGCCTTCGAGAAAATGCGCTCCGACGGAGTGGAAGTGGTCGGAACACACAGGCAGTGTTTGGCTGCTGATGCCAGTTTAGGTTTGTGGTCGCAGTTCTGTTTCCAGCATCCAAGTGGGCCAGACTGGACTCTAGTGGAGTCCACCAAATACTGCTCCATCTCTCGCTCGGCACTTTGATCTGTCGGGTGTTCATCATCGGAGTCCGACAGCACTACCATGGATATCTCCTGCTGTTGTTTTTTTTGTTGGTGGTGGCAGCAGCAGTGTCCTCGCCATGCATTTCTGTCAGCTCCTTTTCCGCCTCCCTAACAGCGTGCCGGTGGTCTGTTGAATTTGGACCTCAAAATTAATATCCAGATATGCCACCACAACGACTGAGTCTGTGGATATTCGGCACCAGCCCTTGTAACATCACATATCTTCTGTTAGTCAGGCACAAGCTTGTTACTGCAGCCACGCTTGTTTGCATACTTCACAATACAGTTTGATGACATCCTCATTTGCGCGCCGGTACATGCTGGTATGCAATGCAGGCATTATTTTATCGGTTTTCATTATAGGCAAAAAAATCTGATAACGATATTGACCGATATTACATTTTTATACCAATATTGGGCCAATATTATCGGACATCCCTAGCAAATATAGTCTCATCTTCCAGTCAAACAAACAAGAATGAATTGCTATTTGTAAAAATACAAATCTTTTCGGTGGATATAATCCATAGCCTTTTTAGCCTCTTTTCAAAGGTTTACTTGTAAAATAAAACCCTGTTCTTCTGTATTTTTAGTCGTAATTATCTGTAATTTAACAAAATGGGGGAAATCTGTAAACTATGTTAAAAAAAATTCAATTAAAAACAGTATTTTTTTTTTTTTACAGTGGAATGTACAGCTCGCCTATAACTCAACTGCACAAACCAGGAATGTTCTTCCAGCCTTCCTCCTCCTTCACATCAGCTCACATTTAGCCGCCTGGTCGCTTCCGTCGCTGCGTCTCGGGATGCGGATCTGTTTGATGAATCATTGAGAGGACGATGCACTCCGGCTGATTTGAGTCATGCTGTTCTCGTTGGTTAAACATATAAACGACCAAAGCAACACACACTGGAGGCCTGAAACAAACAAGCTGCTCCTGAGAATAATCTGATTACTTCGCCTCTGCTGGGCGAAGCCAGTACAGATCTGACATGAAGGTTCTTTCACAAGTCGCTGTTGCAGGATCGAGGTTTTCCTGAAAACCATCACAAAAGTAGTTTGTGGCCGTCTAGCTTCCCCTGTTACCTTTTCATGTGGTTTCATTTCAATTTGTTTGAAGAAAGTTGAGAAAATTAATACGAAACAGTGCAGCAGAAGTGATTCTTTCCCCCCTCACACAGTAAAAAGAGAAGACGCTGTCGACAAACAGCTGCTAGGGCACCAAAACACTGTAAAATAACAGACAATAACCATTTCTGGAGAAAATCCACTGATGTTCTCTCTCTCGTGATCATTTTGACAATATATATAAATTAATATGTATATGTATAGCAAATCCAAATGTTAGTATCTAATAATTTTGACAGCAAAAACATGGAGAGAATTTAGGTTTAGGGTGTCGAAATGTCTGTGTCTCACAATTTTACAATAATGTGTAGATTCATATTTAATCATTTGGGCAAGAAGTGTGTAGAGAATGTAGATTTATGGTGTCAAGAAGTTAGAATGCCATATATATATTTTTTTAAAGTAGAGAGAGATAATTCATGTCGGTGTCACAAAAGTTTGACAAAAATCTTGTGAAGAATTTGATTTGAAAGTTCAAATTTTAGTATGCTGATTTTTTTAAACAAAATAAATAAATATAAGAAAAAAAACAAAACAGGAATTTAAAATGTTAACATTTAATTATTTTGACAAAATATGTGGAGAATTTTAGTATTGACAGTACACTTCTAAATTCTCAATTTGTGTTGCTTTAGTTTTGCAAAAAAAAAGTCAAAAATTTTATGCTGGAAAAAGATTAGTTAGTGGCCTAAATAATATAATATAATATAATATAATATAAGAATTTATGTCTGTTTTAGTTTAGAGATTTGCTAAATTAAAGACTTTTTCCTTATGGGATGATTTTGTGCCTAAATGTTTTTATTCTGGCACTAAAGGTCTCCCATACTGAGCTTCTGACAGTAGCAGGAGGCCGTTCGGCGCAACAGGAGGCGGTTCGGTGCAAGAGGAGGAGGTTCGGTGCATCAGGAGGC
>NW_007579497.1:78579-84939 GCF_000690725.1 Stegastes partitus | reverse complement strand
GGTTCGGTGCAGCTGGAGGAGGTTCGGTGCAACAGGAGGCGGTTCGGAGCTCCAGCTGGTGTTTAGCTGATGACGCGGGATCAGGTGGAGGAAAAGCGCCTTACGGAGGAGGAGGAGGAGGAGCAGCGGACACAAAAGCTCCCCCGCCTGTGGACCGAACACTCCCTCCGCTGAGCACCTCCGCGGCTGCATGAGCAGCTCCCG
The DNA here is from genome assembly GCF_000690725.1 of Stegastes partitus. Taxonomy (NCBI): domain Eukaryota; kingdom Metazoa; phylum Chordata; class Actinopteri; family Pomacentridae; genus Stegastes; species Stegastes partitus. The sequence continues at coordinate 84,735 of NW_007579497.1, read as the reverse complement.
CCGCCGCACACGCTCTTCTCCCGGACTACCGGCTGCAGCGGTCCCGATCCCGGTCCCGATCCCGGTGCGGAGCTGCGTTTGAGGAAGAGGCGCTAACAGGTAAGAAGGTTCCGTGTTTGTAACCTGCAGCGTGTGTTGACGACGAGCCGACAAGACGAAGCTGTAAATGATTAAAACGTGCAGGAAGGACTGTAGTTTGAACCTGCTGCTGCTTTTATCAGCTGCTCTCATTAATCAGCTTCACGTTCACAGTTTACTGATCAGCCTGAGTCACAGTTAAAATGAAACAAAAAGGGTCTAAACTCTGTGATTGCTGCCTCTGAAATGTGAATACTTTCTGGTTTCTTTCCTCTGAGCCTGTAAACTGGACCAACAGGACATCTGAGGGAGTTTCTCTGGTTCTGGGAAACATTCTCTGACGTTTTAAACACAAAACATGTGAGAGATTAATCGAGGAAATAATCCCAGGTGAAGTCCTGGTTGTCTGCAGCCCTCATTGAAGCAGATTCATGTGAACTTCATGAGGCTGAGCGGAGTTTTGTTGTTTTCCAGGTGACAGAAGACAGAAGCTCTGTTCAGTCACAGGCTGTAAATTCAGGAACAGATTGATATTAGGTGTAAACACACATTGTGGATATGTGGACGTGGTTTCTGATAGAAGGACTTCGTGTCTGCTTCATCTTGAGCTCAGCTGTTGTTAAACTTCTTTACTAAATCACATCTATTTCCATTATCAGTGCAATTCAAGCTGTTATTTCCTTTAACAGGCCGTCAGAAAATAATCATGAATAGCCGTTATTATTATTCACTGAAGCTCAAATAAACTTCTTTAAATGGCTCCGAATTCTGATCACATCTGAGCAACAGAATTTGATTGATTTACGGTTTTTATGTGGAAATAGACAATTGGCACTATTTTCTGTCACTTTAAAAACCGAACAACTCATCTGAAAAAAATAACTGGCAGTGAAAAGAAGCTGCAGTCCGACTTTATTACCACGAGGTCAGCTGCTGGTTTTTTCAGCACACATTCAGTTCATTCGAGAGTAAAACTGATCATAAACAGGTTTGGTTTTGGCCACAATGACTTGTACACTTTCACGAGCTCAGTTTAATTTCATTTTATTCATATTTCTGTGAAAGCAGAATGTATGAGTTTTAATGTGAAGCCCAAAGTTGTTTCTCAGAGCTTCATCTGTGTGGTTGTTCTTAAATCATTTTTCTTTTTGTTGATCATATTCAAGAAGGTTGGACAAAAACGGAACCTTTTCCCCTGAAAATATGTTTAAATGGTGAATTTTCACTCAGTTTGCGTATCAATGTGAGCCGATTTGAACCATCATTAGTCCAAAAATTAAATTTTTTATGTCATTTGTAGGATGTTTCTGTGTCATTTTGACAAAGAAATCTGTGGAAGGTTTAGATTTAGGACGTCACAAAGTTCGTATGCCATATTTTACTGAGAAAATCTAGCGAGGAATTCTGTCAACATGTTAGAATCTACAAAAATATTTAGAGAATTTTGATTTATTCCCTCAAAATATTCATCAGACTACACATCAGCATGTGAACATCTAGAATTGTGATTTAAACTTTACATTTTTTGTTTTGGCCACAGATACATTTTCACGTTACATTTATATTTTATCATATTTTAACAGCAGCATGCAGGGATGATGAACTGCATTTACCAGGGACCAGAATTTATTGAGATTTCTATAATTTTCAGATATTTTTCTCAGTAGACAGAATGAAAGGTCACGTCAAACACAAACATTTGATGGTTCCAGCATCTCCGATATCACAACCTGTTTCCTTTTTATCCTTGTTTAATGTCAGGAAGTGGAATTTGAGGCTTTAATAAGCTCCTGAGGAGCCTGGAATTGATGCTTTTTAAGGTTTTTCTGCAGACGCCCTGCCTGTCTCTGCTCAGTAGCCTCCATGTGTGTCGGAGCAGATAAGAAGAGCAGCATGTGTGCGTTCAGCCTCTCCTGCTACATGCAGATGGACATGTTTTCTGTTGCTGCTGTACGGTGAACATCAGTCAGACGCCTGCATCGCTATGTGCAGATAAATGTACCTGCAGCGAAGTGCACGGCTCTGCTTACGGATGTGATTTGTTTTGTCCTGCAGCTGTTTAATCACAGCGGCTCTCGGCTGCAGCTGGACTCTGGGACGTGCAGCACGGAGTTAAAATCAGGAGGACATACATGATGTTGTTAATGCCCTGAACTCCAAAACCCATCGACGACTTTGAAAGGAAAGTTATGTTTCAATAAATTACTGACACCAGGAAACCTCAAACTACTCACGTTATGCGTGGTTCTCTCAGGATACTTAACCAAATCTATATTCCACCAAAGTCATTTTATTACTACTAAAATTCTCTGTAAATAAACCATTTGCAATAAACACATCCTGTAACAATCCAAAAAATTCTGCACAACCAAAAAACTTCAGAGTTTTCAGTTGAACTGCAGGCAGTGTTTCCACCGAGCAGAGACTAAGAGGAAAATAAAACATACTGGATCAATAAAATCAATGCAGCGCTGCTCAGAAACGTACGTGTTTGCGACAAAAAGAAAACTGGACTTGACACTCAGCTGGTAAAAAGTATGAAATCATCCTGTTCTGTGGACGGAAACCTTTTCAGAACTTTCTGTCTCCTTCACACTGGAGCAGAAAATCACTGAACTTCATACATTCAGTTCTGCTCGTGTCTCATGACCTTTAACAACATGTGTTCATTATCTGAGCAGCTCGTTCTTCTCTCAGATGTTTTCTCGGTATCTGCCGGTTAACTGCACTCTGAAAAGTTCTTTAACTTTCCTCTTGCTTTAGAGATTTTCTCTTTTTTGTTAAAAACAGATGCTATCTGGTAAAATCACACAAAAATATTAATTAACTCGTTAACCCGAAAAAAACTGGCTGAAAATATGAATCATGTCCACAACACAAATATGCAGTTTTACATCTTATTGTTCTACAGACCAAATCTGTTGATGATGTCGCAAATCTGTTTTTACAAATGGTCATTTATGAAAAAAACCTTAAAAATTATTGTTGTCGTTGTTAATATTTTACTTTTTTTTTTTTTTTTTTTTACAAATACACTATTTTACTATATTTAAATCTGCAAAAATAATGTTTTAGAGATATTTGTGATTGTTTCACAGATAATGTCTGTATGTTAAGGATTGATAGTAATTTAAATTGTTATTTTACAGATTTTTCCTGCCTTGTTAAATCACACATAATGACCCGTAAAATCACAGAAAAAAGTATGAATGTATTTGACTGTAAAAAAAAAAAAAAAATAAATAAATCTGAATAATTATCACAACAAAAAAATCTGTATTTTAATATTTTTTATATTTAATAGTAGGGTTTTTTTGTTGTTGCTTTTTTTAGTGTTCAGCCTTAAATTTTCACAGTTTTATTGTATTTAAAATATTATTATTTTACAGATATTTAACATAATTTCACCGTTTTTTTTTTTTTTTGTTTGTTTGTTTTTTGTTTTTACATATTTTGCTGCCACCTTTATGGATGATGGTTAAAATCTGCTGAAATTAATATGTAAACTTGAAAACAGCAGCATGAAATTTATAATTTAAACATATTCCTTCCATGTAATTAAATATGATCAACCCAAAGAAAAAAAATTATTACAGACAGACAGCGGAGTTGTTGACATAAAACTAAACACATGCTGCTTTTTTTTCACCACATTTACAGAACAGTGATTTAAAATTTGGTCATATGGACCCAAACTAATCACATCATCAATTTTATTCTTAAATAAATTAAAAGAAAATAATTGAGCACACTGTAAAAATACGGTAAAATAAAAGCTACAGCAGTTTGCATCGATCTGTTTAAGTTAAACATCTTCAACCAACAAGTTATATTGAGTTCAGATTCTACAGAATATTCAGTTGGTGTCGTTACCAACATAGTTTCATGAGCACAGCTCACCAAAACAGTGTTTATGAGGTTTAAATTAATCAATAATTGTTGTATCTCGCAGCCATGCATTTAATTGGGTGGTGATGATGGTTCGGCCTGTTCCTGATGCGGTGGTCGTTAATTAGTAACAGGTCATTGTGGACTAGCACGGTTATATAACGCTGCAGCCATACACAACATGTGACTCCCTGTGGATCGAATGCTGCTGTCTGTTCAGATCTGTGCGTATCAGTGTGTGTGTGTGTCAGTGTGTGCGCGGCCCGAGGCGTTGTGTTGGGTGGATGCTCCGACCGCTGTGGGAATGGAGCTCCAGAGCAGCGCACGTCCTCCAGATAACACTTATCGCTGCTCGATCTGTTCACGACAGTTGAAGTTGTGGCGACAGAGTGCAGCAGCTCGTCTGACAGAAAAAGCCACAACATTTTAGTGACATAAACGCAGACTTTAACCTGGAAAGTCACTCGTAAATGTCTAGATTTCACTCTTTGCTCACCTTTCTAGTCACATGCAGCACGTTTGTTGGTGGTTTTCATTTGCATTCTATACATTTTTGGCTAAATCAATAATCAATGAACCGATAAAACTTCTGATAAAACCATTTTCAACCCTGACACTTGATGTTCGCAGCAGCTTGGTTATGGCATTTTAAATTAATGCTTTTAATTTAAATAATGCTGGGGAAAAAAACAACAACATATGTTTAAATTGTGAATTTCATGCTTCTGTTTTGAGTTTGAGTTTCGATTTTAGCCGATATGAACCATCATCGACCTGTCAAATACCAGAATGTAATGCCTGTTTCACGAGCAAACCGTTCAAAGTATGAAAGTTGTCAGTGAAAACCGGAAGGAAATATAAACTGCACTGTAAAAAAAAAAAAAAGTGTAGAAGTCTGGCCATAAACCTCGCAGAAAAGAACACATTCATATCAGTAAAAATGCATATTTCTGGATGTGGATGTTGGATTTCTTCAACAGCCATCATTTAAATTAATACTGTATTTGGTGATTTTACTGGATTTTATCTGCAATTCTTTATTTCATTTTTTAATTTTTTTGTACAGAATCTGGTGTGAATGTTTGATTTTTGGCCAGATTTTAAATGAGACACGTAGAATAAAGGGATTTTGATGAAATGTTACAATTTCAACCCTAAATTTTGGGTAAGTAGTCCAAGGACGGTTGGAAAGTTAATTATTCTTTCGATTTTTACAGTTTGTGGTTCATTACTGCTGCTTGTGTGACCGACATGTTATCTTTTTGATGGTGAGCTCTCATAAAGCAGCTTTCTGTCAGTCTATTAGACGAGTTAATGAACTTAATATCCCAGAGATTCATGAACTTTTTCTCCCTTTCTCCCGTATAAAGGCTGCTCTTCCTGTTTGTGTGTTGTTGCTTGATTAGAGGCTTTGTTGTTAAAGGTCAGCATCACGCCTGTGGAGGCAGCGCCGCTCTTTAAATGAGCCTTATCTCTTATTTGAAATGGCTTTTTGAATGTCTGTTCTGTCAAGGTGAGCATTTCATTTTCTCTGCTGATGACTTTTCTAAACAGCGTGTTAATCAGAGGTTCGCAGATTTGCTTCCAGAGTCACGGAAACTTTTAATTGTTTTTGGTGACATGAGGATGATTTTTGTCGGTGACTTACGAGCCGTGTCGTTTCTAAGAGGAATGTGTAGCTTTTCCAGTCTCAGTCTGAACAAACCTTCTGTGGTCTTCAGGCTGACGCTTAGAGGTGTGTTTGGGCTCATTACCCTGCTGCAACATGAACCGCTTTCAGCAAAGATGCAAACTAGAGGGTGGAGCACGTGTCTGGAGAAAGGATTTGTCACGGTGCAGGTGTAGAAAACAGAATAGACAACGACCAAAGTTGTATTTAAAACAACCACAAGGCAATGAAAATGACCAAAAACGCACACAAAAAGTCCACAATAAGACACAAAACAACCACAATTGTAATAAAAAAGAAACTACAAGGCAATGGAAAGGACCATAGACAAAGCAAGAAACAAAATGTACCACAGTAGCAATCGAAATGTCCAGCATACGTTGACCAAGAGGACATTGAAACTGTCCAAATCAAGATGCAAAATGATCATAGTAATGCTAAATATGACTACAAAAAGACACTCGAAATGCCCAAAACAAGACGTAAAATGACCAAAAAGACACTCGAAATGCCCAAAACAA
>NW_007579497.1:59438-78475 GCF_000690725.1 Stegastes partitus | reverse complement strand
AAATGACCAAAAAGACACTCGAAATGCCCAAAACAAGACGTAAAATGACCGAATAATGTTAGAAACAACTACAAGATGATGAACTGACCATAAAGAGACTCTCAATGTCCGACGCCTGGTCAACAGTTCACACTATATAAAAGCATTACAACATGAAAATGTTTCCAATTGAGATGCAGTTTGGTTTTTAAACATCAGCTCAAACAAGGAACGAATTATCCAAACATTAACTGCGACAGTCGACTAATTAAATGATTATGTTCAGGCGCCTGAGGAAGCGCAGCATCGGGGGTCAATAAGAGCATCGTCAGTGGTTAATTACACTCCAGAATAAGACAAATTAAGACATCACAGTGAATAAAAACAAGCAGCTTCGTCACATTTCTGCCGCCTTCACACCTCCTTGGCTTTTTAACAGCTACAGCCGGAGGGAATCGCTGTTGAGGTTCTCACCGCTCGAGACCTGCGAGTGCAAACAAGTGAAGTTACTTTGGAGGGCTGACTCACGGCTCTGCTCTCAGCTCATATCTGGTTTCTGCAGAATTTACGCTGGACCCAGGCGCCAGACATTTTCCAGCTTATTCAAGGGGCAAAAAAAGGACAAATGTGTGCTGGAGACTGAAATTAAAGTACACATCTTTAATCCTCTCTTCAGAAATTTTATCCCCTGCAACCAGAAGCCAATCAAGTAAAGGCGATGCAAGGAAATGACCAAAAAGGCATAAATTGTCCAAAAAAGACTCTCAAACAGCATGCAAATGACCAAAATGGTGTTAAACGCAACCACCGGGCAGGGAAAGTACTGGAAAAGACACCAGAAATGTTAAAAAATAACACAAAAAATCAAATATAAAACAAAAAATTACTAAAGCAATACTAAAAATGTGACAAAAATGATCAACAGCACACTCAAAATGTCCAAAACAAGATGCAAAATTAACACAATTATATTAAAAACAACCACATGGGGATGAACCACATACACTTTGTTTACGCTCGTACCGTTTGCGCTTCCTTCTCTATATATGATGATATGTGTATATGATGAATAATGACAAGAAATGGTGACATAAAAACTACAAAGACACAGAAAATCACCACAAAGTGACACAAAATGACAAGAAATAGATGCATAAAGACCACAAAGTGACATGTTGCTTATCGCTGGTGAAGGACTTTGACTTGATTAAAAAGCAGCATAAATAACCTAAACCTGCAGCCCTCGGCGAGCTCACAGCGTCGCCTCCGCATCCGGGGACGCCGTCAGGTGTCGGAGTGTTTTCACCACGTGCACTGTGGATTTACAGCGCAGCAAAAACAGTCCATTAGAAATCACAAGTTCAAACGGCTTAAATCCTTGATGTTATCTGAGGTAACGCTTGTAGTTCAGAGCTCAACGCAGCTGCATCAAAGGGCTTTTGTGTGTTTGTGGAGCATGAATGAGCAGTACTGGACATTTCCTGGGTTCATGTTGGTTCAATCAGGTCACACGTCGGGACTGAAAAAGACCACTCAGGGAGTCACATGTTGGGGGCTTTTCCCTCCAGCTGGTGCATCGTCTCTGGGAAGCTCCCACTTCACGAAAAACCGTGAAGAAGACGACTTTGTTTCCTCCAGGAGTCATGTGACCGTCTGATGAGCTCGCCGCTGACATAATGACTGTTTTTGTTGTCACTTTTTTTTTTAGTGGAACTCAGAATAACGCTCATTTTTTAAGGCGTCACTGTTAATGATGGTTAACAAGAATGCGAGGCAGCGACGGGCCCCTCGGTCACAGCCGCTGTGTGAAGAGACTTGATGATTCTTGTCAGAAAGTCTCAGAGCTCAGCGGAGAGACCCACAATTACCCCAAAAACACACAAACAACCACAAAAAGACACAAAAAAAAATCAAGGAACTGACATAGTAACACCATAAAGTCATGCAATATGGCCACTGTTAGACACAAAATGACAAAAAATAGATACAAAATGACACAAACACATCCACAGAGACACAAAATTACCAGGAGTCGACACAAAATGTCCACAAAGAGACATATAATAGCTACAAAACAATACAAAGCCACCAGACAGACACAAAACGATCACAAAGTGAAACAAAATGACACAAAATGACAAGAAATAGATACAAAACGACTGCAAAGAGACACAAAGTGATCAGGAGACACAAAATGAACACAAATTGATAGAAAACAGGCACAAATCACCACAAACAGATGTAAGATGAACCAAAAACTACCACAAAGAGTCACAAAATGATCAGAAGGAGACACAAAATGAGCACAAATTGATAGAAAATAGACAAAAATCAACCACAAACAGATGCAAGATGAACCAAAAAATACCACAAAGAGTCACAAAATGATCAGAAGGAGACACAAAATGAGCACAAATTGATAGAAAATAGACAAAAATCAACCACAAACAGATGCAAGATGAACCACAAGTCACAAAATGACAAGAAAGTGACACAAAATGACAGAAACACAACCTCGAAGAGACACAAAATTACCACAACAAAACTCAAAATGATAGAAAGCAACCAGATAGACACAAAAGAACCACAAAGTGACACAAACTGGATGTAAAAACAGCCGCAAAGAAACTGTAGAGACACAAACTGGTACAAAACAACCAGGTAGGAAAAAAAAAACTTTCACAAAGTCGAACAAAGTGACCAGAAAACCCTCAGCTGGGTTTCTTCTAAACAGGAAGCTTTTGATGGAGCAGCTGATGTTGAGTTTATTTTATGACATTGCCTCAGCATTAGCAGAGCAGCTGTGAAGCTCAGACAGTGAACATGGGGTGTGATTTTGGGGAATCTAAAATGTGCAGTGCAGCCTGAAGCTGTAAAAGCAGCAGCGAGTGCATGTGCGGGTCAGAGGTTTTAGTGTCGGTCGTCTTGCGTCCAGTCGGGGCAAAGTGAGGCTGCAGATAAGGCCTCGCTGTAATCCTCTCTCCTGTAAGATCAAGGCGGGGATTATTCACTGTGATTGTTGTCCTCGCGCTCGAGGATGGAGCTGCCGCCGCCGCCATCCTTCCCTTCATAGGGGCACACTTTAAAGCCCCTAAGCCCCTGTAAGACTTCATCAGTTCATAGTCTTGACGTCGGTCTTTTACATAAGGCTGGCGGATTTGGTTTTATTGTTTTCTCCCGATGCGTCGCGGCTGCTGTTGCTGCTGTTGGCCCTGGCTGACTCTCAGACAGCTGTCAGAGAGTTCAACATCAGCAGGACGAGTGGAGAAGAGGGAAAGAAGGAGGGAATTAAACAAAGAAATGAGGAGAGAAGAAGGCAAATGTACAGGATTACAGTGAACATTGTGAGATGGAGTAATGACCAAAAATAGACACACAACTACCAGAAAAAAATGACCAGAAAGACGCACGAAATGACCACAAATGTCAAAAAAGGAATGTAAATTGTCCAAGAAGTGAAACAAAAATACCAGAAAGTAACAAAAAATTACCACAAAAAGACAAAATGTCCAGAATGTAACACATTACGACAGAGATGCACAAAATATCTGGAAAGAAAATCACCAGAAAGTAACGTAAAATGACAAAATGACCACAAAAACACACAAAATGACTAAAAAAAGAGATGCAAACCAACAACAGAGACACACAAAATGTCCACAAAGGGACACAACCACCAGGAAGTGATGCAAAAATGACTGAAGGGTGACACAAAATCACCAGAAAGCAACACAAAATGACCGCGAGAAGACACAATGTGGTCACAACGGGACACAAAATGACCAAAAAGAGATGCAAAACAACAATAAGGAAACACAAAATGACCACAAACAGACACAAAATGACCGCGAGAAGAGACAAAATTACTGCAAATGACAAAATGACCACAAAAAGACACAATGTGGTCACAACAGGACACAAAATGACAAAAAAGAGATGCAAAACAACAATAAGGAAACACAAAATGTCCACAAACAGACACAAAACAGCATAAAAAGATGCGAAATCATCACAAAGACAAAACATGACTAGAAATGGACACACAGTGACCATGTAGGGATGCAAAAGAAACAAAAAGCTGCACAGAAAAAACAAACAAGTAGAGACACAAAATGTTAAAAAGTGACAAAAAAAAGCGGAAAAAGATGCGACGAAGACACTAAATGACCACCTAATGAACGAGAGCAAAATCAGGACTTTCTTTGTGTTTCTACATCCCAGCATCCCTGATACATGAAACCATCTAAATCTAAGAATAACCGACGGCAACGTGACTTCTTACGCTGCAGAGGTTACAACGAGGGTTCGTTTTAGGTTCTGTTTTGTGGGACGATTGTTCAGAGCATGAACATGCAACAGTCCAAGAAGCAGAAGTTTGTGACGTTTCATGCATTAACTGGTGTGAAGTGACTGCAGGTCACCAGGAGCCAGATTGCAAGTCAAGTTCCGGTCAGACGCTTTGTGCAGGAGCTTTACTGAGTCACAGCAGGAGGCTTCTTGGCCGACGGCTCCTGATCCCGACTTGGGGAGCTGAATTTAGAACATGACAGGCAGGTTTGCCGAAGACACTTCTGATTACAGCTTACAAAGAGCAAAATACACCGTAGCTGCAAGTTATGTTAGATTTTAATATTGTCGCTCAGGACGCAACAGAAACAGCAACACGTTACTAAAGTCTTAATTATCTAGGACATACCTGAACTGAAGTAAATTGAATGTAGGATGTAAGGATTAGCATTAGTCTGCAGCAGATGTAGCTGTTTTTATTTTGATCTAAATGGAAGACGATATATTATAGAGCTGCAAATATCAGAAATCTTCCTTTTAGTTTCTGGAATAATTAATTAGCTGTTTGGTCTCTAAAATGTCAAGATGACAGATGTCAAGTTATTCAGTTTACTGTCATTTTGACTTGTTTTGTTTTTGTTTTTGTTTTTTATTGTAATTATTTTCAAAGTTTTTATATAAGTGACAACGGTAGCTTATATTTTTCTTCAGATTTTTTTTTTTTTTTTAATTGAGCAAGTTAATTAAATAAACATGTATATATCTTAGGGCTAAAAATAAAGTACTGTGTTCTTATTAAAGAGGTGGGGACAGCAGCTGGTTGGCTTAGCTTCACACAGAAGACGATCGTAAATTTAAAAAAAGTCAGTTTGATGATTAATACGTCAGTCCATCTGGATAATTTCTTGATCTGTATAATCATGAACACAATCTGTCTTCTGTTTTGTTTCGTAGTCACCTTCCATTACATTTTTCCATCTGCTATGTGCCGGTAATAGTGCCAGTTGAATGCAATGAGTAATTAAATAGTATAAGTTTAACATTGGCTCCAGTGGGCTTCTGTATTGACGCACCATCTTTCCATTCTTGTTGTGCCACGTCTAACTCATCCCCACTTTGAAACATGTTTTTGGACTTTTTCTGCCGCTGCTGTTGACGACTGCAGGAACCTTCTGGAAGGAGTTTCCAAAAAAAAAAAAATCCACTCAAATGAGGTTTTCTGTTTGTCCGTTTTGCTTCGAAGAAAGTGTAATTTTTCGGAATGCGTGCACTCATTATCTGATGAGGCAGCGGCGTCATGGGGGCCTGGTTTGATGGGAAATAGGAGGAGGCGAGGGGGTTTCATCCCTTGTGATGTGTCTCATGACTGGAGCTCGGCGTGAAGCGCTGCAGGACCATCAAAGCTCCCTGTCCCGCCGTCGCTGCCTCACATTCCCGTTGCTGGACGCTGTCACATGGAAACTAGACTTTGTCGCAGTGAGTGAAGCGCTGTGGGAGCTACAGGTGGTGTGGAGGGGTTTTCTCGACCCAGAACTCATGTTTGTTTGTTTGTTTGTGTTGACAGGCTGACAGACGGCGGCAGGATGCTGTGGCTGCTGCTCTGTTTGCTTCCTCTGGTCGCCTGCAGCAGGATCGTCGCCCAGGAGGTCACTCATACAGACAAACACAATGATGGTGAGTTTAAAAGCTAATGTTTAAGGTTTACTTTACAGTTTTTGTGTAGTTGCTGTATTTTGACTCTCTGAGCCTAAAGCGTTTTTGTTGCTCCCGTTACATTTATGTTCACTGTAAATATAGATAAAGTCCTGCACCTCTATGGAAACAGAACAACCACGAAGAAGGACAGAGAAATCAGAAATGTCTTCTGTGCAGCACGACACAGTTAGAATGACTGAAATCATTTAAAAAAAAACTTAGATTTTTCCAAGTTTTTTATTTTTTTAATAAGTAATCAAAGTGCCAACAGCTGGCAGTTCAGCTGAAACCTTTCTCAGTAGGTGTCAGGCTGCAGCTGAGGCACTAACGCTTTTACAGCTGTGTTTTTTTATGGACTCTGGTTCCAGCAAACAGATTTTTACTCTTTATTTTTGCGAAGTTTTAACCGAGAGATGTGCAATAAAGTCATTTTGATGAAATATAACAAGCACGTCACAGATGAGTAGTTCAAGTACAGTCAGGAAGTTCAAGATCCCACTATTCTTTCTATACTGACTCTACAAACTATAATTATTCAACTACCGTAATGTCTGGACTATAAGCCGCTACTTTTTCCACACGCTCTGAACACTGCGGCTTTAACAAAGATGCAGCTAATTTATGGATTTTGGCGAATTTGCCTCGAGAGGAATGTGACATTGAGAGCAACAACGAAAGAGAGACTGAGGACGTGTGTGACTAAGGAATTCTGAGGCTGTTCAATTCCGACACTGAAGACTTTAGTGGTTTTAATGCGCAGGAGGAAGATGAAGATAGAGATCAATGACTTTTTCCTGGTAGGCGGCTGTATTTTTTATTTCACGACAGGCACTGTTCGGAAAAAAAAGCATTTGCAGTACGTATTTAATTAGATCAGCTTATAGATAAGTGCAGCCTACATTTTTTTTTTCTTTTTAAAGTTAGTGGGTGCGGCTTATATTCAGGTGCGCTCAATAGTCCGAAAATTACGGTACATACATTTTTAATTAGTCTCCATACTTGTCTCCTCTCTGCTCTGTGTGAACGCTGCCTGCAGTTCAGCTGAAACTACTGTTCACATCTGAAGCAGTTATACTGTTCATATTTTTGCTTTCTGCAGCCAACAGGTCGAACTTTTTACTCATTTTATGCTAAATATTTCTTGACGTTAATGTGCGATTTTTCTGTTATGTTTAATGACTCAGATGAATGCAGAAATACATTTCCAGCGCTGTGTGCAGCAGTCGGTGGTTGTGAATCCGAGCATCTGTGATTTTAATTGAAATTGATGTTTTTTCTGCGAATTGCTAATTATTTGTAAAACATTACAATTAAAAGCGGTTAGAAAATATTATTTTTTATGGTGCGTATTTTAAGAAAAAAATCTAGATTCATTTATCTACGTATTAATTCACAGTATTAAATGAATAAAAACTAAATTAAAAATACGTTTGTTCACATTCCTATGATTAGAATGAATCAGCACTGGATGTCCTCTTCAGGTTTCCGTAGTTTGGATAGATGTATTTTCACAGGTGATGACTCCTAAAAGAAACCAGCAGCTTAATGGATGAATCCTCGACACAACCTTAGGTCTGATCAGCACCTTTGATTAGTTTTATTCAGGCTGATGCTTGTGTGTGTTGTTGTTGATAATAATGTGCAGAGATACAGATTTGAGTTTGGTAACTTTCCAGTGAATGTGCTGCTGTTGCTCCACGTTGAGGCCAGTGAACCTCCGCACCGAGTTTGTGAGCGATTAAAAATAAATCCAGCAGCAGCAGCAGCTTCGTCTGACGGCCGGCTGAGTTGGCCCATTTATTTCCGCTCAGACGGACGTGTCGGCAGCTCGTCGATACCTCAGCAGGGAGGATGACTCACGAACCGAGCTGCTTTCATTTCTGAGCCTCACTCTGGTTTCTCTTATGTCACCTTTTCTACACTCGGTTTGCACAAGCATGCGCCGCTGTTTGGTCAGATTTAGTTTTTATTTGCATGTTGGGCTGAAGTTTATTTTGTTTGTGAGGACGGAGGTGACTCGTTTGTGACGTCTGGAGGCTCCACTTCTTCTTCTTCTTCTTCATCTGCTTGCTTGCTTTTTCCCGTCACAGTTATGAAAGGCGCAAGAAAGTATGTATTGGCTGTCAGGCTGCTGAGTGGCTGATGTTGCCATGGAAACGACACCTTCAGGGTTCAGTAAATTGCACCTCGTCTGTTTTATTCTCTTTATTAAGTTCCTCTGGTGGACAGAGTGACTTGTTTGTGGTTAAAGGTGTTTAACTAACAGGTGTCACCATGAAGCTTCCTCAGCTGGTAAGACAGGACACTGATTTTATGTGTGACAAGTTTTCTGAAATGCTTTCTTTAATTAAGCAAATGAGGCATTATCCATCAACAACGTTGCATTCCAGAACTGAAACCTGAACGTGGGATGAAGCTGGGTTCAAAACTCTTGTTTCATTTTGTTGACATGTGGGAGTCAAATGTTTTAAGAAATTAAATGTTCAGGCTGCAAATGATACACGAATCCTTTAAATTACAGACAGTAATTAACAAATAGCATGAATAAAAGCAAAAATTGCTTCATTCTGCATGTTTCATTTCAGAATTCGTCAAAATAAAATCATTTGCTTGAACTACATTCTGTTAAAAACCTAAAAACATTCAATTCAGCGCTCCTCAGCTTAAGAGAGGTTCCACGAGTGACTCAGCTGAACTGCAGGCAGTGTTTACACAGAGCAGAGGAAACTAATTACAACTGTTAGCAGTTAAATCTCTGTATGTAGAGTCACATTTAGTCCAGTGTTGCTACCACCTGTGGACACTTGGACGTGTTGGACGTGTAGATTCCACTTGTTTCAAACTTTGTAAAATAAGTGATCAAACTAAATGATTTCTGTCATTCATGCTGCACAGAAGACATTTCTCAGTTCTCTAGTCTTCTAGTCATAGTGGTTCTGTTTCCATAGAGGTGCAGGACTTCATGTCAAACAGTTCAAACAGTGTTATGGTCCTCATTCCATATCTTCATGTATTAATGTAGAACGACTAGTATCGGTATAATAATTAATTTCTCTAACAATAAGCGCCTTGATGCTGTTAAGTGCAGTGAATGCGCCTCACTGTATCCACGGTGATATGCAGAAGCTATGAGTTTGTGCGGCTGTCTTGGCGCCCAGCGTGCGTCCTTTCCTGTTTCTGAGAAGTGGGAGTTGTTGATTGGAGCGACCCTGCAGGGCGGCTCTCTGAGCTCCTTACAGCGAACACAAGGCCTTTTGTTTCCTGCTGCTCCGTGCATTCTCTCCTGGATTACTGCTGCACTCCCGCTGCTCTCATCAACCGAGGGCGCATGATGGCGTCTCCACGTTGATGACTGTGTTATTACTGCCTCAACCTAACAAATACAACTAAAAAAAAAAAAAAAAGATTTACAGTTCACGTTGGTTGTACATCCAATAAATATCAAAGAAAAGCACTTTAGTTGGCTCCTTTTTAACCCTCTGAGCTCCAAAACCCGTCGATGAGTTTGAAAGGCTTGTTAAAATGTCAGTGACACCGTTTACCAGCCAGAAACCGTGAACATTTTGGATTTCCCGCTTTCAAACGGTTCTTGAACTTATCATCAACCCTCCGAACCCCCAAAAAACAAATTGAAAGGTATGTTGTTTTAAAAAAATATATATGAATCTTGTATTTATTAGAGCAAGAAAGTGTAAAAACAGAAGGAACTGTGGGATTTTAAACTGTTTATGAAGAAAAACGGAATTACTGTTTACTTTTTTAACTAAACAATTACTGATTTTTACTTACTGAGCGTTCAGTCTTACCAACGCTGGATAAAGATCGTGACTCTGCATTATTTTCTTAGTTGTCTCTTCTTCTCAGCCTGCAGTTAAGCCAAAAAGTCCCGGATTCATGTGACTGTTTTTTGCAGCCAAGTTAATAATGGCTTCTTATTTCCACCGAGGAGCAGTGAATGTTTTTTTTTTTTTATCGCATCTAGTCAGAACAGACACTTTATTTTTGGCAAATTTATGACTAAGACACGAAGAATGGAGTGATATTAATGAAATATGACAATTTGCTTTTGTTTATGTGTGTGCAAATATTTTTCAGATATGATTCATTTAAATAAAAGAAAGAAGAAAAGGGAAATAAAAGGTTTGTAAAGTTAAACAAACGAAGACAGAGTCACAGCAGGTTGAATTTCCATTGTACTTTATTTAGTAGTTTTTAATCTCTCTATTTACTTCCAACTAAGAAATGCTTAATGCATGTTTTTTTCTTGTAATCTAATCCACCTTTAATCTGCCAGTGTGAGGTCTGGATTGTGTTTGTAAAGACCCTTTTAGGCAATTGGGCTTCATGAATAAAAAATCCTTAGTTGACTTCAGGAAAGACTATTCAACAAACGAGTTGATGATGATGACGCATAGTTTAAACCAAAGCTTTTTGAACCATTGAGCTTGTGAACACATTCTAAAAGCCCCCAAAACTAAAACTATAACCACATGACAAAGGAGCCTAATATGGCTCTTATTGCATGTAAGGATGCATCTCATGAGTATTTCCAGTCTAGATTATTTGTATCTGTCAGTTGTTTGGTCAATAAAATGTCAGAAAATGGTAAAAATATATAAATAAAAATGAAAATGTTGATCAAACCCCCAGATGATAAACTGTCATAAGAAGGAAAGAAACTAAAAAATATTTACATGTAAGAAGCTGGAATCAGAGAATTAGTTCGACCAACATAACCGGTTATCGGCATCGTTGCAGAATAATTTACAGCCACTTCATTAACGCCTGCAACTCCAGTTACAAACCTCTCACCTCCCTGTAACTCACACGTGGGCATGCGAACTTGCTCATGCATGAAAACACCTGTCGCCGTCGCCATGGCGCCGTTGACTCGACTTTGTGCTCTTCACAGGGGAGGCGGTTGCCACGACAACGAGGCCTCACATCTACTTCTGCCGCTCGCCCAACATGGAGGACTTCACCTGCTGGTGGCATCCGCTGGACAGTCTGGCGGACGGAGAGGAGGTCACCTACGTCTTCACCTACTCCATAGAGTATGTACAGCGCACACACACACACACACACACACACACACACAGAAAAGCCCTGAATCCCAAAACCCGCTGGTGGGTTGAAATAATTTTGGTTATTTTTTGTTTAAGTTACCAATATTACACCATTCAGTAGAAATGAGCCCTCAGTGAAGCTTGAAGGAGTTCAGAGGGTTCATTGAACGTATTCTTTTAATGTTTAACACGATTCAGACATGATTCATGTGATTGAAGTTGGCTTAAAATATTTTGTATTATTCCGTCTGTAACAAAAAATACAAACATAAGTACATACAGTAGC
Organism: Stegastes partitus; assembly: GCF_000690725.1. NCBI lineage: Eukaryota > Metazoa > Chordata > Actinopteri > Pomacentridae > Stegastes > Stegastes partitus. The sequence goes on along the minus strand of NW_007579497.1, from coordinate 67,162 downwards.
TTTAGGATTTCCCCTCAGAAAGTGAGCAAACATCAGAAAACGCTGGGTCATATGAGTCCTGCTGTTTAAGGCCAGTTTGATTTCTCGTGTTGCACTTCACCGTGCAGCTCTTAAGACGTCGATATTTCAGAGCAGCTCTGAAATCCTGAACGCGGCCTCACGTGGCCTCAGTCAGATGGCAGTGTGCCCACAAGGCAAAAAATAATGCTGCCAGTAATCAGGACAGATTGGATTGTGCCTTTGACCCCACATGGCATCGCCACTCATGGCTCCATCGATCGCTGCTTCCTTCTCCTGCTGCAGTTTGTGTGTTTGTTTGTGGAAAACAAATGTAACTGAGAGATTATCTCGTTTAAAAAATGACCACAGCCGCTGGGAATAAATGAGTGGTTTGAAAAGTGACTGCTGATTACGTTCTGCAGGTACGTCTCAGGGCTGTTTCTTAACATTTCAGTACATTTGACTGTTTCAGGCAAAACAATTAAAATAAATAACAAAAGGACCGAGTATTTGGCACAAATGGCACAAAGCTGCCGCCTGCCCACCCATCTCACCAGTTAGGTTTGTGCTTTAGTAAATGTTGTATTAGATGTACTGAGCCTCTGGACACAGTTGTGTAACCACTTCTAAACATAAAGGCGACTCTAACAAGCTTTCATTTGCTGTTAAAATTTTTCACTCTGCTGTCATCTCATCTAAAGAAGCTTTAAATAAAGGCTGTTAACTGTATTTAAAGGGAAAAAAAGCTTCCAAACATTAGTCAATTTCAATAACTTGAAGCAAAAACAAAGGAGAAGTTCATCACAAGCAGCTGCCTGAACTGGAAAGCTGCAGTTTGTAGCATCAGTACGACGTCAGATTTGACAAACTTGGAAATAAGCTGCATTTCCACCCGAATCCTCCTCAACCTTCTGCCTCTGCATGTGATCTTTGTTTTGGTCTGGTTTTAGGGTGATTGAACAGTCTTTACTTTTGACTGTGTTATGAGTTGGTTTTAAGCTGTTTATAGACTTCGTTCTGAGCTTAGTTTTATACTGGTTGTAAACTGGTTTTGAACTTGATTTTGGACTTGGTTTCCAGCTGGTTTTAAAATAGTTTTAGATTTGTTTAGAACTCGTTTTGGAAGTCAAAAGACCATCTTTTTTTCTTGTGTTGGCAGGAAGGGGCCCAAACATCAATGTCCAGACTACGTATCCGCCGGCCCCAACAGCTGCCACTTCGACAGCAGCCACACGTCCATATGGAGGGCCTACTGCATGAACGTGACCGCTGTGACCACCCGCCGGAACTACACCTCCCAGGAGCACTGCGTGGACGTGGCAGAGATCGGTAAGAACATATGCATATGTAGCCACATGTGTTGTCTCAGAATAATTTTCTCACCCTTTGCCAAACTCAGAACAGCACTCCTGTATGTTTAGTGACGTTTCATGTCTGTTGTTTAGCAGGACGTCTCAAAAACTAAATGTTAGAGATGCGAAATCTTCTGTTTTTGTGGTTGGATTTTCCAGCACAACAGCAACAATATCAAACCACAAATAAGACACAAGAAAAGAAAGAAGGATAAGAAGGCGGCTGCTCCTTCTGAGTGGCGGTAAAAGGCGCCTTCATGCTCAGCCAACCGGCCGAACAGCCTGCGGTGCTGCAGAGACCTGCAGTCAGAGCAGCAGGTGTCTCCATGTGCAGTCGAGTGAAAAATAAATAATGTGCAAATGTTAAAATGCCTTCAGGACTCGCCGGCTTTAATTTGTTCTGCTCCCAATAAGTGTAAATGATAAATGGTCTGCACTTATGTAGCGCTTTTCTACCTTTGCAGCACTCAAAGCACTTTACAATGTTTCTCATTCACCCATTCACACACACATTCACACACCAATGGCGACAGAGCTGCCATGCAAGGTGCTGCCTGCCATTCGGGTTCAGTGTCTTGCCCAAGGACACTTCGACTGTGGAGGGGCGGGGGATCGAACCGCCAACCTTGCGATTAGAGGACAACCCGCCGTGTGTTTACAGGGAGATGAGCTGGAGTTAGTTCCAATTTGAATGAACAACAGAGCCAGGAATCCACATGAAAAAAAATGTCTACATTCGGGCCGAATAAAACTTTGGACAGTTTTGGTCTTTATTGGAAATTAATACTTTATTCTCAGATTTTTTTTGTCTGTAAGTAACCAAACCAAAAATTTAAGTTAAAAATTTCTTCCAAAATATATATATTTCTTTGCTGTACACGATACACCGTAAACTGGACCTACTAGCGGGTGAATCAGCCTCTTTTAATGGTGATAATTTAGCAAAATGTAAATAAACATTTGCTCCGAAGAACAGCAGTTCCTACCTGTAGCTGAGCAGCTCACACGCTGCAGATTTAGACCTGATCAGTGTTTCTGAGCAGGTTTGACAGGCAGCACAGCGTCATGTGAAGGAGCAGGCGTGTGTGTGATTTACACACCACCAACATGTGTGCGGCAGCCTCAGGCGGGCGTCCACGTGTCCGGCGTAGCAATCTTTTGTTCGTCTCAGATGTCGTGGGGGGGTCAGCGACGTCGCTCTTATCTGGACCGTGCAGGGTGATCGGCCCACGCCTCTGCAGATAACGTCGTCGACGTCATGCCCACTGGAGCGCAAGTGAAAGGTCACAGTTTCAGTGTCTGACACAGATTACACTCAAATGTCATGTTACTGATGTGACATTCAGGGCTGCAGAGCTGCAACGTGTGATCGTTTTATTATCAGTCAGTTGCCTTTAGTGCACATGTAAACATAAAAAGTGTGTGAGGGAGGGCGTGTTTATCCTTTCACCCCTCGTCATCTGCTGATAATTCTGAGATTCACATGTAAACACACTGTGAATACCGGCGTCCACAGAAAATGAGTTGAACTGTAATGAACCGTAAGATTTCTGCATGTTCACGGAAACGCTTGGAGATGTCTGGGAGAGATTTTCTATTCCTGCTGGAGCCTGTAGCTCCAAATCTCCTCAGTTTAATCAACACCAAACATAGCTAACAGGTTACAGACATGTGGCAAGGTTAGGAGTAAGAATATCTATGTATGTAGCCCATTAGATGTGTTTCAGGTTTTCATGGGGGAGAGGAGGAGCTTGTGTCTGTTTGGCGACTCCTGGAAGTTCCTTGATGGTGTTTTATGTTGTACAGATGACATGTCTACATGAGTGTGAATAAGCAGGCTGAATGCACAGAATTAATAATAAATACGGTCATAAATATGGCATTGTGAGGCTTCCCTGCATAAATAATAGAGGATATTATGTCATTGCATTACCAACCACAGCACTGCTTTGTTGAGAAGATCATGAACATGTCTGGTTCTCTGCATATATGAAGACCTATAAGATACAACATGACTTCATTCACATGTCCAGTGAGGAAGAAATGAAAAAGGCAAATCTGGAGAAGTGAAAAGAACATTTTTGAGGAGAGGATGATTTTTTTTTCTGACCACCTGCTAACATTTGACAACGTGTTCTGTGTGTCTTTGCGTGTTGGACAGTCCAGGCTGAAGCTCCGGTCAACCTGACCTATACGCTGACAGACGCCGGCGGGGATGAAATGGGCCACAACGCACTGCTGACCTGGAGGTATCCGGTGCCCTCGGACCTGCAGTACGGCTGGATCACGCTGGTGTACGAGCTGCAGTACAGACGCATTACTGAGCCCGACAACTGGAAGGTATGCAGAGAAATCATCTTCTTCTTGTTGAGGTGGTATAAGCATTTTTAACAGTAGCACATTCAGGATATTTATCTGGATATTAAATGTAAAATCTGCAGACACAAATAAATGTAGTGTCGAAGATCTACAAGGGTTTGACTGATTTGGTTGTTTTTTTTTTGGGCTGATTCCTATTATTAGTAATCAAGATCGATAAATGATACATGAAGCCAATATGCAGCTGTGAACAAAAGTGTCTGACACTTGTTCAGATCATGTATATCGTGGCAGTCTTGAGTTTCCAGTGACTGTTAATGATCTATGATGGAATCATTGGAATAAATGCTTTTTAGTTCTTTCATGGATTTAATGGGCCAAAAGTATACATACAGCAATGCAAACATTTCGTTAAACATTGTTTGGCCATTTTCACCTCAACTAGGCACGTTTGGTTTCCGTCCACAAGCTTCTGATTGACTCCTCTTGACAGAACTGGTGCAGTTCAACTAAATTTGTTGGTGTTCTGACACAGACTTGTTTCTTCATCACAGTCAGGTTCTCGATGGTGTTTAAGTCAGGACTTTGGGGAGACCAGTCGAAAACCTTAATTCTAGCCTGGTTTAGCCATGTCTTTGCCACTTGTAATGTGTGTTTGGGGCCATTGTCTCGTTGGAAAACCCAAATGCCTCCAGCCTTGTGGCTGTTGATTTTAGGTTGTCCTTAAGAATCTGGAGGTGATCCTCCTTCTTCATTATTCCATTTACTTAAATGGTAAATATGTAAAGTCAAACAACAAAACAGCCCAAGAGCATAATGCTGCCACCACCATGCTGGATGGTAGGTTTGGTGTTCTTGGTGTTAAAGGCCTCACTATGTCTCTTCCAAACATATTTCTAGTCATTGTGGCCTAATAGCTTCATTTCATCTGACCAAAGAACTTTCAACAATTTCCCTGAGGTTTCCACCAAAGGGATCAATAAAGTTCTATTCTGTTCTATTCTAACCTACTGTAAACTGAAAGCAGGTGATGCAGCGGTTTTCTAGTCAGTTTTAAGTCATGGATAAAACCAAAGCTCTCTGTGAGTTTTCTGTTATCATTTAGACAAAGCTGCTGCTGTTCACAAGATGTAAAATACTATGAATCCATATCCAAGTGTCCCAGTGTCTGCAGTGCAAACATCCATCCTGGTGAATGTGAGCAGCTCTGGTAGCAACATCTCAGCCTGACACTCCAGGAGACTCTGCAGAAGGCTGGTCTGTGTGGGCACCAACTAAGGAGGATTAAAATTCTCACAGAAATAGTTCAGAAGTGGTCATTAACGTCTCTAAAACACTGCCTTACTGTATTTTGTCATGTTTATGTCATTTCCAGCCAGAAGAAGCTGGTTGGTCAAATGAAAATTCACATAGATGTCTGTTTGTTTGCAGGTGAAGCATCCTCTGCGTGAGCCTCGTGTGGAGCTGCTCGGTCTCCCCGTCGGCGACTACGTGGTCCGAGTTCGCTGTCGGTCGCACACCTCCGTCCTGTGGAGCAAATGGAGCTCCACGCTGTTAATGAGCATGCCCGCCAGGCCGCCCACAGGTACGCCCACAGGCCAGGTTTCCATGACGACAGTGATGCTCATGACCACCCTGCTCTTGTGATTGGTAGCGTTGATGTTGTGCCTTCTATTGCACTGAAGGTAGTGCTGTTAATGGGTTATTACTTGATTAATTTCTTTAATGAACCCGAGTTTAAATTAGCTGCTGTAGATGTTTACTTCTTAGGTAAAATTTGCCTTTTGACACAAGCTGACATGCTAAAGCATAAAATAAACAACTCATACATTTATTCTAAATATTACAACTATTTTTTGAGACTTTTGCTCATCATATTATCAATTTATTGATATTATATTACAGTATTAGAGTGATAAGTTTAAGTAGTTATGAACTTAACTGTACATCTGGCTTTTTTTTTTTTACTTTTTTGTTTCTCTTTTTCTTTATTTGAGAATTATTTTCACATTTTTATTGTTTTTTATTGTTTGTGTAATAGTGTTAATGCTTAGGCAGACAAAAAGGCGCTTTGTTCTTAGTTAATTATAAGTCAACAGTAATTTGAAAAAGAGCTGAAACAAAGAACAAGAGTAAAAGACGAGCCATTGGGTAGGTGTTACAGATCAGAGGAACGCTGTGGCCTCGGCTGAACCTGTCAACGCCTGCTGAGGTGTTCTCAGGCCACGGCCAGAGAAGTGAAGCTGCTCTCTTTAAGTGTATTAAGCACATTTCTCTCACATGTATAACTGTGAAAAAGTACAAACATGAACCACCGCCTCGCCTCAGCAGCATCTAATTAAGAAATCTAATTTTCTTTTCTGATTAAATGTGCAGCCCTGCAGATGTGAAGCTTTTCCAACTTTTCTTTACCTGTGCAGGTAAACTCCTGGTGCTGATTCTGGTGACGGGGGTCGGAGTGGTGGCTCTGCTGGTCATCACCTTTGGTATTATTCCACAGAGCAGGAGGTGAGAAAACACACATACATTTATGTCTATTTTAGTTTGACTTACTTTAACCTCTAAAGAGAAAATAAGCGAGTGGACAAAACAAAATGCATGTTTATTTGTGGTAATTTGTGTTTATTTGTGTAATGCATCAGAGGAGCAGCATGGTTATATTGCACTCTGTAGAAATTAAGGGGAAAAAAAAACTACCTTTGGTCATTTAAAATCATTTTTTGTCAGGATCTGGGATGTAAAGAGCAGCAACACTGTTAAATTGACTGAATCGTCATATTTGCATGACAAGCTAAACTTCAGTCTGTGCAAACTGGAGCTAACAGAAGCTAATAAGAGCTAAAGAAGCTACCTGTAGCTAGCTGGAACAAACATAGACGCTATCAACTGCAAACTGGAGCTAATGAAAGCGAACAGAAACAAGAGATAACAGCTGCTATCATGAGGTATCTGTAGCTAACAGGAAATAGCAGGTGCTGTCTTGAGCTAGCAAAAGCTAAGAAGAGCTAGCAAAACCAAACTGGTGCTAAAGGACGCTAACAGAAGCTAACAAGAGCCAAGTACAGCCAACAGAGGATAATAGGAGCTAATCTGAGGTCTCAGGAGATATCTGGAGCTAAAAGGAGACAACAGGAGACCTCTGGAGCTAATAGAAGCTAATAGGCTGCAGGTCGAGGTGGCAGCTAAGTTCTAAAGGCTAAGAAAGATCCCTGGCCACATGCTCCCGACAGATGGAACCATTAATCCCTGCTCTGTCTTGGTTCTGTCCTGGGACCTCTGTCAAGTTGGACCCAAACTCTCCCACCTAAAGATGATGGGCTTCTACTTCCTAATGGGGCCATTCAATGTCAAATCATGACATTTCTGCCCGACCATTTCTGATTATTTATGACAGAAATTATGGATAATTAAGAGTAAGATTGTTGTAACATTTTTCCTCAGCATATCGTGTACTTTCTCAGATATATTTTTAATGCCAGTTGACCCACTGGCAGCATGATTTTCTGCACATTAAAATTTGATGCTATGTTTGTATGACAAGATCTCAGGTACTATTGAAGATAGAGGCCTGAGTTGCTTTCCTTTTTTTCACTAAGTATTTCATATTAAAAATATTCTGTACGTTGTATTTTTGAATTATTGAGATATGCAACTACATAAGATGGGACTTTTCATGACAGCTTTAATTTTTTTTTTCACATTTCAACTCACCCATAACCGGAGAATATTTGATCAACTTGTCCAGTATTGTAGATTCTGAATCAATGCTCAAACTGGGTTGTTAAAAAAGGAAAGTTTTTGCTATATTAAGCTTAAATTTCACAGATGCCATTTTAGATATAGGTCAGAGTGAAAAACAACTTTCAAGCAAATCAGAGATAGTTGATCAGAAGGCCTTTGATGATTTGAGATGGAACGACACAATAATAGAGATAACAGGAGATATCTGGCACTAATAGAAGCTAATCGGAGCTGAAAGCACAACGGCAGGACCAGCCAGGACATTTCAAATTTCTCAGTGATTTTTCTTGTTCAGTTTCTGATGATGAAATG
>NW_007579497.1:36278-58533 GCF_000690725.1 Stegastes partitus | reverse complement strand
GTCAACCAGGAAGTAGCAAAACCCTGGCTTCATTTTCTCAGTGCAGAAACCAACGGGTGACGTCACGGTAGCTACGTCCATCTTTTATACAGTCTATGGGGTGGACGGATATGTTTGTGTGCTGCCACTTCAAACTTTTCCTCTTCATGCTCTCACCCTCAGAATTAAAGAGTACTTCCTGCCGCCCGTTCCGAAGCCGCGGATCATCGGCATCGACCCGCTGCTCTTGAAGGTAAAACCCATGAATTCACTGCTGCTTTCAGGGACGTCTTCCAGCCATTTCTTCTGACCTTGTACTTGTGTTTCTTTATGTCACTGCTGGATTTCCTTCCACCTTTTCTCTTGTCATCCTCCTATTCGTCCTTACGTTTTGCTTGTCCCCTCTTTCATCTTTCTTGTTTTCATTATTATCTTTCCTTCACTCCTTCTCCCTATTTTTTTACCCTTTGTTTTAACATTTGCTCGCACTCCTTTCTTTCTTCTTTCGACTTCTTTTTCCTCCTTTAATTCACTTCATGTGGTTTCTTCTGTCCTCTTTTCATGTATCGCTACTCACCTCCATCCTCAGAAGGGGAACTTGGACGAAATCAACCGTCACTTCAGTAACTTCCACAGCTACAAATCTCCGTGCTACTACGAGGAAGTCTGGGACCAGGTAAGCGCTGACGACGCCTATCTCACCTCACTGAAGGACTGTGGCATCCCGGGCGGCCTCACAGACAAGCAGAAAGACACTTTCGTGGTTCCCTCTGACCCAACGCCCATGACCGCCCACCATCAGCTCACGACCCAAAACCCGACAGCGTACGTGCAGAGCCTGTCGCCTTGCTGCTCCCTGCCTCCCCAAGCCTTCACCCCATCGCTGGAGGTGCCGTCCCCGTGGCCGAGGCCGGAGATCGTGTCGCTGCCGGGGACGGACTACAGCATGGCCATCCCCGCCTCCGGCATGACTGCTTTCAGCACCAACCAAGCACCGCAGGATTTCTACACCTGCGTCCAGCTCATGAATGAAAGCGGCAAGGTGCATCTGGTGCCCTGTTTGCCGCCGGCGTACTGCCAGGAGTTCCCGCCTCTCCCGAGGGTCGATTTAGACGCCGCAGTGAAGGATGAGAACAGGAAAAAGCTAACTGACTACCAAACCATGAAGAATGTGATGAGCGGGCTGAAAGATGGCGGTGATGCTGAGAGGAGCGAAGCGGCTGTGCCTCTGCTGCCTGCTGCTGGTGACAACAAGGGTTGAATGACAGGAACTAACAAAAACATAAGACGTACTGAAACATGGACACTATTACTCAGATGTACAGACTCAGAACGTCTGTACATCAAAGCTTTTGAGAAGACTTTAAAACAGCAATGAATCTGCAGGACACTGACCTTGGAAGAGGCTTTTTGAGTTATCAGGTGCCTCGAACTTGAAGTGGTGCAATAACAGCATGTTTTTCTTTGCAAAACTTCCTCTGGACCTCAACTGCTTTCTGTCTTTAGTGTCTCTGGTCATTGTTTGGATGCAGTTGCTCTGCGAGGGACCAAACCTGTTGTTGTTAAAGGTGCACTTGGCAAGATTTTACTTTAAAAATCCACATTTGCTGGAGTTAATTTTTGAGGAATCAAAAGTTTGGAGCAAAATTAAAAACTAAACTGGCACTGATGAGTTGAAGGGTACAGCCTGTCATGATTCATGTCAATGAAGGCCATCAGACTTGAAGAAATTGCAAAGTTGCCTCATTCAGCTTTGACTAAATCAATTTCCACATGCTGCGTCTCCCAGATTGTCTCAACAAAGCTTTTCATTCGGAGCCTTTCTCAGGAAAAAGGAAAAGTGCAGTGCTGTTTTAGGTCGAGGACTCCTGTTGCTTCAAGGCCAGACGACAAAGATTTACTCATTCAGACCCTCTTCTTGGTAGTTTCACACGAGACAATGAGTGTCTTCTAAAACAAAGCAGATGTGTTTAAATGTGCTAAAATGCAACCGCTAATATCAGCGCATCTCCGCTAACATCCATAAGATTTTCCGATTCAGGATGTGGGCTTATTCCATTATTACACATGCAGCGGCACCGACATGTGCCCGCTCATGAAGGGAGTAGCTGATTATCCTGAACATGAGTGGAATATTAATCTGCACACGGAGCTGTCTCCTTATCTTTCTCTGATGTCTCTGGTGGATTTTCAGTCCAATGGATTTATTCCAGAAATCCAAGGAATCAACAAAAAGTAACTCCCTCAGGATCATGTAAGCTGTGAATTTAAGTTCCCGCTGCAGAATATCAGCAGATGTCTTTTAATTCTGCTCAGGAGGTTAAATAAACGTCCACCACTGTTCTGATATTCCTGCATGTGTCTCGAAAAACTTTTAAAGAGAAAATACAAAGAGTTTTATTTTCAATAAATGAAAAGACTTTAAACTATTACTCCAGAAGTATGAAAATATTTTTTCTAATGGATCATTTTAGCCCTGCGCAACGCTATTACAAAAAGGTTTAGTATGTTTTACTAAAAGACTAACCTCAGGTAGTATTTTGGAATTCAGAGCAAAATTCTGACAGACATAAGTTAGTTTTAAATTTTTAGTTTGTCTCCCTCAGGTCCAAGGATTACTGAAGAAAAGGAGCTGAGAGAATGATTTTTCAGAATAAACCAAAATGATCTGTCCATCTGCTACTGGCTGGTGTTTGGTACCGGATGGTTTCACTCCTTGTGGTTCAAACTTTTCTTTAAATCTATTTTGTGCCATGTTTTCGGCTGCGGGTCGTGGTGGCAGCTAAAATAAGAAAGATCCCTGGCCACATCCTTCAGACAGATGGCATGAATAATCCTCGTCTTGATGTTCGTTAAATTTGAGGCATCTGCTTTATTGACTCTCTCCTGTACAAACTGGCGGTCGAGGAGGGTTCGGTACATCTGTGGATCTGTTGGATCCCACACCACAACGGAAACAAGAGGTTGTAGACGTTTCTCACACCTACCTCGAGTTGTCCAGTGTCCAGAGTGAATTGTCACTCGTGGGCAAGACTTCAACATGCTTGAACTCCTTTATTTGGGGGGGCATCAGCTTTGATTGGTTTAACTGGATTAATTCCAGCATGTTCAGTCCCAAACTTAGAGATCCTGATCCTCACATTTGATATCAAACTGCTCCCATGGATGCTGGTGGCCACAACTCTTGGTAATAAAGTATTTTATCAAGGTCCTGTGATAGTAAGCCTGTTATTTAGTTTCACATGTTGCCAAACACGCAGTCAGGCACCAAATTAAAGCCACCAACGCAGTTCGTTTTGGACTCTTGAGCCTCAGAGAAATATTGTAACCACGGTTTTGAGCTGTTTAGATGGTTCTTAAGTTTTCTACCTTCCATGTTTTTGTTGTCTGACGTGTAACTAAAACCATGTGTGTATCAAACTGCTCTGAGGTGGATTACGGTGCTTATCAGGGCACGGTGAAAAGCAATACGGACTTGGCAGAAGTGGACCACGAACTATAAAACTCTTGTCTTGATGTGAACACCTCCTTCGCCGGTGATACTTTGAACCAGCATTGATGATGTGCCGTCACTGTGCTTTTTCTCTCCTTGATGTTGCAGTTAGACATCGTGCTGTCGTCTCTTTTTTTGTGCCTGTACGTGCCTTTTTTTTTTCACAGTTTGCTTTTCCTCTTGTTGTGTTGAAATCTCAGCAGCAAACGTGCCACTCCTACACACCTACGAATGGATGATACACAATACGCACTCCTGGGCTGCGTTGAGCATGTATAGAGCCGCTGACCTTTTATTGTGACAAGTCAAGGTTTCATTGAAGCACCGAGCTGCACGACTTTATTCTTGTCAGACAAACGCACTGTGGATTCAATGCAATAAAGAGTGAAAAGGCATCGAGAAGTGTGCAGGGTTTATCATTTATAACTGAGAATTTAAAAGAGGTGGCTAAGAAAATGGAACGGATGATGTTTTAGTGCCATTTATGTGCAGTGGGGACATTAAGTGCCAATTAATGCAATGACTTGTGACTTTTATAGCTCTGAAAAACAACAGTGCAGGAAAGTCTTGGATCATTCTGTTTTATTTCAGCTTTCCAATTAGTCCTCTGAACTCTAAGCAGTTTCTCTGCATTTTTTTGCTCTTGTCCCCTTTTTCATTACTCTTTTTTTTCTCACTTCAATATAAAGTCCTGCAGAACAATCACAGCTGGAGAGAGAACTGTCTTCGTGCAGTATAACACAGTTAGGATGCCATTAATCTTAAAAAAGAGAAATGGGGCAAAGGCTTGAATTTCTTTCTTTATTTTACAAAATGAAAAGAAAACAATCGTGCAAAGTTCACATGATGCATTATTGTGAAGAAAATAAACCGGATTTGTCCTTGAGAGCAGCTCAGCCATAAATTACCTCTAAGTTATTCTACATGAGTGGATAAGAATAAATGGCTGGAGAACGTGATCAAGGAAGATTCAGTTTGCGGGACTGTTGGGTGTAAATGCTGAAGACAAATATATTGTATTTTCCTGCCACTATGTTTTCGTTTGAACTGATTTTACAAGCGATTTCCGAATGAAGAGGTGTATTTTTGGACAGAAGTGCTCGTGTTTGTCAGCTAGGTTAAAGACGGTTTGATTAGGAAGCGCTACACTACGTTTGCAGATATGTTCAGAACTTGTTATATGCAAATAATTTACCTCACAACCTGTCCACAGCCGTGTAGCATTAGCACAGCGCTACGCCGCCACATGCTGATAGCATTCTTGCTTTTTAGCTTGCGACTAAATGTGCCCTTTTGTTAAGTTGTGGCAATTGACCCCCTTAAAGAATAAAAAATAACATGTTTTATTTAAGCTAAGCTAATCTGTGGTTAGCAACATGTGACATGCTAGCTAGCTCCATGTTTGTTTGTACATCCCAGCTGAAGTCAACGAAAGAATATTGGTTAAATATCTCCTGAGAACTGAGAGGAAACATGTTTTCTTACACTTCCATATGCACGAGTAATGTTTTTTACTTTTGAAATTCGTATTTGTTCATTTCTCTATCGTTTATTCACTGAAGAATTGTATTGCTAAACATTTGTTGTCCGCTCAAAGCACTTTCCCGTTACGGTAAATAAAGTTTATTCACATTCACCTCGTCATGCATTTCTTTGCAGCTCAAAACACATATTTACTAACCGTGGAAAATCACATGAAACAAGCACACCGCTCCTCATTTTAGGTAAGTTATAATACGTGGCAGTAAATGAAAATGTTGTGCTGTTTTTAAAGGAAAACAAGAGTTCAGGAAGGTTTTAATGCTGCTTTATTCCCCGTTTCAGTGGCTAAACTTCCCAGTTCATTTTGGAAGTCTTAGACTCGAGATTATGACCTCATAATGTGTGTGTTGTGTGACCGTGTGACTTAAATTAGCTGTGTTCTCCACTGGTTATAAATAGTGCAGATGATTGTCAGCTGAGTGCAGATAAACACACACAGCCTTTGGTCTCAGAACACTGTCGTAAACACGCTACTGCATTAAAAAAAAAAAAAAAAAAAGGATTAGCTGCTTTTCTTGGGTTGATGATCTGAATATCTTCAGTGATGACAACTTCTGGTGTTTTACAGACAAAAGAAAGAAGGAAAGGAGTGAGAGAAAAAGAGAAGGGTAGAAATATGGATCACATGACTGGAGGAAGAAAAGGAAGGATGGAATATTAATGAAAAGACTGATGGAGGAGAATTCTCTTCTGTCTCATTAATATTTACTTCCGGATCTGTAGAAACCAGATCACAGACGGACAGAAAATCCACTCGCGTCTCACAGCTTTAGATAACAGAACAAATCTGACATGTGTTTTGTTGTTGTTGGGTTTTTTTTAACCTCTTCTTACATCGCAACTGATTGGTTAACGTTTCCACACAGAGCTCTGTGATTGGTCAAATTAGGAAAGTGAGGACAACTGATTTATCTGTGGTACTCATCGAAAGGAAGGAAAGGAAAGAAAACAAGGATGAAAGGAAGGAAAGATAGAAGGAAGGATTCAAAGAAGAAAAAAGGAGGAAAGATGGAAGGAAAGAAAAAATGACGCAAGGAAACATGAAAGAAGGAATGAAGGAAATAAAGAAGGAAGGAAAGAATGAAGTAAACATGAAAGGAGGGATGCAAGAAAAGGAGAAAGTGATGAAGAAATGAAAGAAGGAAGGAAGTAAAGAAAAGAAAAAGGCAGAACAGAATTAAGAAAATGAGGATGAAGGACAGGAGAAATAAAGGCCAGAGACATTCTGGATGTAAAGAACACTAAATAAACACATGAGTCCTCCTACAGCTGAAGTACTCGAGTAGAAGTACTCGGTTACCTGTGGCCCGGTGTCGGGTGTCACCCCCAGGCCTGCTGGGGGAGGCGGGGGAGGACCCGGTCTAACTTTAGGAGGCTGTGTCAGTTCGGCCGCCGCCGGCTTCAGAGGAGCACGCTTCAGGTAAGGACACACACTCAATCACACACTCAATCACACACACTCGCACACACACACACACAGGTGGGAGTGTGTTTTGTGCGGCGCGAGCAGCCATGTTTTGTGTTTCCAGAGTTTTCACACGTCTGATCAGAGCTGCTGTTGTGTTGTTCAGAGCTCGGAGCTGTGAGGTCTGTCAGGCCTGTAGGCTGAGGCAGCTGTCGTCGCCTTAAAAATAGACCTGCTGGGAGGCCTCATATCACACACACCAACACACACCGACACACACTGATACACACATTATACACACACATTTACGGCGACATCACTGTGAAACCTGCCTGGCTCTTTCTTGTCTTTATTTTATCCCTCTGCTCTGTCAGTCGATCAATAGCTCTGATTGAAGACTAAATGTGAGGTCAACCTGTTTAACTCAGCGTTCTGTTCACCGACAGTCGAACCTTTGGATCAGCGCCGACAGAGATAACGCAGGTCGCAGCTGAATGTGACACAAAGTTTAAAAAGGGATACAACTTGGAAAGCTTCTTTTACCCTTTAGGCTGATTTTTTTAATCATGACACTGATCTTTTAATAAAGCCATCAGTGTACAGGAAGCAGAGATATTAACATTTCCCGGCATTTGAATATTTGCTTTGAAGTCGTTTAACCACAACAAACCACATAAATCCCTCAAAGGCATTTAACCTTTAACAAGATTGCTTTATTTGTCATTGAGCTGTGATGATTTAAGATTCAAAACTTGTCTTGTGGGAGTTTTTACTTTCAGAAAACAAGAAAAGTGTCTAAATACAGCTGATCTTTAATCCCAAAGCAGATCTGATATAAAACCACCTGTGTTTTAACAGTGTTACGGAAGCAGGGACGTAAAATATGCATTTAAATATTTGAAATATTTGAAGTTGTTATAACCACAGCAAACCACGTAAATCCCTCAAAGGCTGCAGCTGCTCAACAGGCCAGTTCAACTTTAGCAGGACTCCTGTGTGTGTTGTTTCTCTGTTATGATTCAGGATTTTAAATTATTTTCGTGGTAAAATATCAGTGTGAGCTTTTAACTTTCAGGACATGAAGAGAAAACTATCTTACATGAAGCCATTTGTGTTCTTAGGGTGTAGTGGAAGAAGGGAAATGTGCATTTAAATGTTTGATTTAAAGCCGTTTAACCACAGCAAACCACATAAATCCCTCTTATCACATCATAAAACTGTAATGGCAACTTCAACTGACAAGATGTGTGTTTCAGCAGCCGTACAGTTCTCCTTCGACGGACTGGCATAGCTGATGCTCTATTTCTGTGGTGAAAATCCCCAATAAATGAGTGATTAATAGAACTATGAAGCCCCAGTGATATGTCATAAGGCTGCTGATACTGACAGTAATGTTGTTTTACTGTCATCGGTGCTGGTAGCAGCAACAATACTGATGACAAAGAGTCCATCCATCCATTCATATTGGAAATGCATCATTGCTCGTTTCTGCACATGAAACGAAGCCGATAAAACCTGCTCTTATTTGATTTCTTTCTTAACGTCAGCAACATGGATTAAAAGGATTTTTTTTTTTCAGTCTCAGCTGCAGGAAGGGAGGAGGTTGCCATGGCGTCAGCCAATGAGAGCGCTGAGCCCGGCGATCAGACGGTACCTGAGGAGGAGGACGAGGAGAAGAGCGTCCGAGGAGTCCAGGCCCATTACCTCCGCTGTCCCTCCCCCAGGTAGAGAACATGGAGGCTGCTTCGGTTCACAACTGACACAATAGTTTTGGAGCTTTATTTTACCCTCCATATTGAGCATTTATCAGCTGAATTAAACCAAGAGGAGACTGAAGGAGTGCTGATGTGGACAGAGCAATGCATCACAGTGTTTTAAAGCTGCAAGATGTGACATTTTTCTACTGAAATATGCTCCAAGAATGACATGTTTATAAGTCACAGAGAGAGAAAACCCACTGAAGGTAGTTGACTACGAATATGTACGCCGTGTCTTCAACAGTTTGTCTCATTTCTGCAGCCTGATTTGGACAAAGCTCAGTTTATGGGCCTTTTAACTTCTGCTGGTTAATGTTTCAACTGAAGAAGACATTTGTGCTGCTAAATTTACAAGCATAGATTTATTTATTTGCATGAAAACAGAAATCCAGAAGCAGCTTTTAACTTCATATTTGAATAAACAAATCTTTAAATTTGACATGTTCTTGTTTGATATGTTGAAATCGTCGCAGTTTTACTGGATTTTCTGAAACAGATATTAGTTCAGCAACTTGTTTCAGCTGTAAATAAATGATAGATGCACAGCAGGGGGCGCTACAGAGAGGTTAGAGTTATTAGAGCATCTAATAAACCGCATCCTAATTGTGAACATAAGGTTTACTTATAAGAGTTTTCGACTGTAAACTTCTTCCCACATTCATGTGTTTGTGCCCCATTTGATATAAACTTCAGTATTCTGTGCTGTGACGCAGATCAATATAAAACATGTGATATTTCCCGTTTCTAATATGGAAGTATTGAAGCTCTTTTGTAGTTATGTTTTCATCCCTGCTTTTGCCAGAGTCAAGAAATAACTTAAATTCAAAAGACATTTGTTCAAATAAACTTTATTATTCTTGGAATAGAACAGAAGAGCCTAAATGGAATAGAAAACTTTCATTTTACAGACTCACAAAGGAAGATTTTTAGATTAAATTAAACCCAGAATGTGTAGAGCCAGAGGCTGTTTCCCAGAATAATCAGCAGACGGAAGAAAAGTGTATTCATTGTTCGGTAAGGTCACAACTCAGTGTGACTTTATACCCTGAACTTTACCAATTAAAGTAGAGACATTGTAGTGAGAAGAAAAAGGGAGAAAATCATTTTTACACACTCACACCGTTTAAAATTATATGTTTAAAAATCTGCCTTTTTCATGCTTGTGTTCTGTTTTTATCTTTCGTTTTCACACAATGCTTATACAATGCAGGCAGTCGCAGTAGTCAGAGCTTCTTCTTCTTCTTCTTCTCCTCTTCGTCTCACAGTTTCTCCATGGCGTCAGAGTCCAGGTTTTCCATGATCTCTGGATCTGACGCTGCCAGCATCTTCATGGAGCCCATCCACCTCTCATCCGCCATCGCCGCCAAGAAGATCATCAACGAGGGTGAGGCCAAACGAAGACATTTCAAAGTCTAAATTAATTCTACAGTTGAGCACAAACCCCTCGTGATGTTGTTTACCGTGCGGCTGAAAGAGCAGTTTACCTTCAGGCGCTCGCTTTTAAAGAGCCCATATTCTGCTTTTTGTGTTATCCTTGTTTGTGCATGTGAAGGTTTGCAAACTTAGAGAACCTACAGACTACAACAAAGGGAGTTCCTGAAGAAAAGCTCTGCTCCTTACCTGCCTCAAACGCCTCATTTGAAGTCCAGGTTCTTCCTCCGTAACTTATCTACATCGCCATGTAACTCATTTGCGTAATTCCTGCCGAGCAGCTAGTTTGGCCCCAAACCAAGAAACTGGAGCTGCTTCTGTTCGAGCTCCACCTCTCTGTCTGTCCTGAGGTTATTAACCGACGCTACCTGGTTGTAGTCAGACTGGCTGGCCAATCAGAGCGCACTGGGCTTTCCAGGAGGCGTGGCCTGAAAGAGACAGGAGCTACAATGGAGCGTTACAAACAGAAGCTGAGAGCAGATTGAGCAGCAGTGTTTGGTTTTTGAACATTAAAGCATGTAAACGTATTTTAACAGAATCCAAAAATAAAATAATGAAGCTATACGTGAGCAGAACGTGGGCTCTTTAAAACAGTGTGACATCTTGTATCTAAAACGATACCGCATCTTCTGAGGGCCTCCACATGAACTTTAAAGTGAAGCTTTTTCATAAATTCATGGGGGAACCTGAACATAACCAGACCGGCACAGACACAAGGGTGATTACACTGGATCTAAACTGTGATCAATTAATTTTCTGAGCCACAAAACCCACAAGCGGGTTTAAAAGGGCAGGTTATAAATGAAAAATCATCACAGTTACAGCATTTCTAAGAGTCAGAATCAATAAAAACAGATGGAATCATTGGATTTTCAGCTGTCTGATGGACCTAATAAATGAAAATCTCTGCTTAAAATCCTGATCAGAATTAATTTATTTTACATGTCTTGTTTAGGGCTGCAGGGTGGCGCAGTTGGTAGCACTGTTGCCTCGCAGCAAGAAGGTTGCCGGTTCGCGTCCCGGTGGGGGCACCGGAATCTTTCTGCGTGGAGTTTGCATGTTCTCCCCGTGCAGCGTGGGTTCTCTCCGGGTTCTCCGGCTTCCTCCCACACAGTCCAAAAACATGTTGAGGTTAATTGGTGATTCTAAATTGTCCATAGGTGTGAATGTGAGTGTGCTTGGTTGTCTGTCTCTAAGTGTGGCCCTGCGATGGACTGGTGACCTGTCCAGGGTGTCCCCTGCCTTCGCCCTAAGTCGGCTGGGATAGGCTCCAGCCCCCCCGCGACCCTAATGAGGATTAAGCGGTGTATAGAGGATGGATGGATGTCTTGTTTAAAGTTTTAAACTAGCACCACATTCAGGACAAAAAACTAAAAACTGGCACTTTTTACCACAAGTATAAGAGGCCATGAGAAACTTAAATTGCAAATAATTAAATATTTACAGTATGCAAAGCCTCTTTTTTCACTATTGGTAACACGTCAGGACAAAATGTCGTACATGTTAGATCTAGTTTTTTCACTTTTTGTAAAATAATAATCAACTGTGTTTCCATAGAGGTGCAGGACTTTATATTGCAGTGAAAAATGAGTCCACATGATCTTCCTCTTGCCTCAGACTTCACAGTTTCTGCCATGAACACAAAAACTTCTCGTGTTCAATATTCAGTCTTGTGACGTCTGCTTGGCGTTAAACTAAGTTCCGCAGCCAATCTGTCCTTTAAAGACGCTGTGAGGGAGTTTTACTGATGAATAAAAAAACATATCGCTCTGCTTCTTTACCCAGCAGCAGTGAATCATCATGTGAAGATTTCAGGATGTGCAGGAGACACACTTAACCTCATTCAGACGCAGCGTGTGAAGCAATGAAGTCTAATCTGGTCAAACACTCCTCAATTGTGGCAAATCCACGTTTCATTCCAGACGGAGACGGAGCGGCTGATTGAGGAAATGAGCCGATACGACACTATCGCAGATGATCAGATCTCTCCTCTGACATTACAGCACAGCCGACACATGGTTCATGATCATCAGCTGGTTTCTGTAGAGACTGTTTACACACCTGCGGGCTGAATACTGCAAGAGGTGTGTTGTAGCAACTACATTATTTTAGAAAATAGTTCAGTTGTCCTCTATCATTAATAGAACTGTTAAAGCTCAGGTTTAGTATGTAGGTTTCTCAGGTATAATCACACCTTAAATAACACGACAGTGTTTGGTCTTGTTGGTTTACTTTTATGACATAAATCACCATCGTTGTTACTGGAGGGCACTTTGGTGCGCAGACATGCTGCATAATAATGATGTCAGTTCTTGGTTGTACCCCAGTTTTAGGCTTAAATTTGGTTGATTTTCCAGACAAAAAACTTGAACCTTTTGAACCCACCGCAGGGTTTTGGGGTTGAGGCGTTCATCATCATGGATTCCCTAAACACTTGTGTGAAGTGGAGTTAACTCTCAGCCCAAACTTGTCCAGGTTTTCACCTTCAAAATCGAGCCAGATGTGGGCCACAGCTGGTTCCCATGTGGCCGAGCATTCAGCCGGGGTTATCCAGTGGCTCCCTGGTTCTGGCTGCATCATTTAATTCTTGATAAATTCCCAACAAATAAATCCTGACGATCCTTGGGGATTTTCTCTCCTCAGAGCTGCCGCCTCGTGGTGTTCGCACCGAGTCCATCCCCGAGTCCATGCTGGAAACGGCCGAACAGCTGATGGTGGAGGACCTTTACAACCGCGTCAGGGACATGATCGACGACCGCAGCCCCTACAACACACCCTGCGTGCTGGACATCCAGAGGGCCATGGTGCAGGACCGCCTGGAGGCTCCCATCAACCCCGTGGACGAGGTGTGGCCCAACATCTACATCGCCGAGAAGTGAGTAGAAAAGAAAACCATGAATTGTTTTAATTTAATGTGTTTTTAGGAGTTCTGGATTCAGTGACGATCATTCATCATTTACCTGAAAATTTCAAAAAGACATATGTAGCGAGGTTTGGTTTCACTTTACTGCAACAAAACATTCAGTGTCGTCGACATAGAGAGTTTGTTCACAGGAAAATCTAAATATCCTCGTCACATTGGCCATGAGTCCTGTTACATTTTGTGGATTTTCCTCCAATCCTTGCAACACCGTCAGACCTGTAAGGAGTCCCTGAGACAATGTTTAAGTTTTTTTTTTCCTTCATAGTCTCTCCAAAATAAAAGCCCCTGTAAGAGTGAGTTCACCGTGAACCTGCAGCTGGAGATGAAGAAATGTTCCCGGATGTTTCCAATCTCAAAAAAACTGCCTGTCACTATTTCTTATATCGTTATACCAGAATCTGTGCAGAACATTGTTGTTTATATGTAAACACATGCGATAAAGTTAATCTCCACATCCACAGGAATCTGTGCAGGATAAACATTACTTCTGTGTATTTTTTGTTCATTTTTATTTTGCACGGATGCTCCTGACACAAGACTTGTCTTACCTTGCTTTTAAATGTTAAACAGAGTTCTCAATTGTCGAAGATTAAAGATACTTCGATTACCGTGGCAACACTATATAAACACAGTATATTATTGCAAAGTGTGGTTCCAGTATTAAGCAGTAAAACTTTATATTCTGCTGTGGAGTTCTGTAATTAATTATACAGTAATTAACAGCTGCCAGAATTTAGAGGAAATTGTTTGTGTTTCCTGTCTCAGGTCTGTTGCGGTTAACAAGGCCCGTCTGAAGCGAATGGGCATCACACACATCCTGAACACGGCTCACGGCACCGGAGTCTACACCAGCCAGTCCTTCTACGCCGGCATGAACATCCAGTACTTGGGCATCGAGGTGGACGACTTCCCCTACGTCGACATCTCGACGCACTTCAGACCCACCGCCGAATTCCTGGACGAGGCTCTGCTGACTCACAAAGGTGAGCGGAAGCTTATTTAGTCCGTCCTGGAGAGAGTTCGCCTGCATGAAGTTTGTTTTTTAATGAAGGTGTGTTCAAACCACAACAGGACCTAAAAAATGTGTCATCTCTAAACACTCATTTATTCTAATTGTGTGGTTTTATTTAACAATTACATCGAAGAAGCTTTTGATTTCACTTAAATGACCTATTATACGTATACATTTCAAGTGTTGTTTTTTAATTCTCCCACACTTTGTATTTTATTTCAAGAGATCAGAACATTTTCAGTTGTATACACTGATTTATTGCCATCATTTTAATTTAATTCATTAATAAATATGCCAAAGCGGTAAGGATGATTAAAGGAAATTCAAACTTTTAATACAGATTTATGTATCAGAACTTATTTTTGTCGTCTTTTTTTCCACTTCACACTTATCTGGTGACTCTTTGAAACAGTACGCAACAGTAAAACGCTGCTTTACACAGGATTAATAATCTGGTCACGTCAGACTTTATAATATATCAGTGATGGGAGATATTTCACTGCATAATAAGTACTTTTATTGCTTCTGTCTGCACTTTCGTTTCAGTAAGATAGTAGATGAGGGATCTAAGTTATAATAGAGCGCTTTTAAATTGTTATATTGATGAAAAAAGCAGTTTAGTGTTTCCTCCGAACCACAACATTCCAATTTTCAATCTCACACTTTAGTATTTAGTTAGACATATTCATGAGGGTGTGAACGACAGGGAGCCAGAAGGAGCTGTGATTTTTTTTTCTTTCCATTTTCCTACGTCTTCATCATCATGGATCGCGTGTAAAATTACTCCACTATTGATGTTTCATTCATGCGTGACGGTGATTCATCTCTAATTCGCTTTAATACAGATACCAGTGTGCAGTGCTATTGTTGCCAAGCGCCTTGATTTTCCATCTCGCGTTTGTAAAACAGTAAATAACGTATGAACCGCAGCGCTAGGGGAACTTATTCCACAGAGGAATGGTGGATTCGTTGAAGCGTCAGTCTCTCTCTCTCTCTATCTGTCAGTTTGGTTTTATGTGTTTTTATGATTAAAGTGCTAGAAATAAATGCAAAAGAATGTGCTCCCCTGAAAATAACATTGTTTGCACTGTGGTTTTGCTTTCAAAATCAAAAAAGTATCCCAAAATTTTTATCCTCACAGATATAAATAAACACTTTTAAAACAGACTGGAAGCATGTCACTGACAGGAAAATGAAAAAAATGTTCGTAAGCGTATTAATTAAAACAACTACTTCAGCTGCATACAACCGGTTATCACTGTATTCATTACCTTATAATGACATGTCCTCGTGAGTTATTTATTTATTTATTGGCCTCTTAATTAACAAATCTTCAGTGTTTGGATTCTTGGAATTTTTCTCTTCATGTCCAGAATCCACACCAGGGACCCTGCACAAAGCACTTATTTCTCCAGATATTTTCCAGCTGCATGTTCCCAGGAGGAGTTTAACAGTTCTCAAACAGTTAATCTGTAACAACATATCAGTTTCTTCGAAGCGTTTTATGGGTAACAGAGGTCATCCGTGTTCCTGGAAGATGATGATACAGTCACAGAGTCGACTGTGTCTCTTATTCATCTACTGATTTACTAACTAACCCTGTGTCTGCAGGCTGGGAAGCCAAACTGGCTGATATTTAGTTTGAGAAGGAAAGATAAAAACACTCTGGTATGTTTTTTTTGTAATATTATGCATTATACATGATGAGAAAAAAGACAGGTGAAAAGTTTTTACTGCCGCTGAGAAGTATGAGGAAATGTCAGCGATATGTTTGGATGTTGTTCAGTAAATATCTCGGGGTGATCACTGCCTCTTTTGCTTTCAGGGAAGGTTCTTGTGGTTTCCATGATGGGCGTGAGTCGCTCTGCCGTCCTGGTGGCGTCATACCTGATGATCTTCCAGCACATGACCATCATGGAGGCCCTGACGTCCATGAGGAAAAAACGCGCCATCAACCCCAACGAGGGCTTCCTGAAGCAGCTGCGAGAGCTCAACGAGAACCTGATGGAGGAGCGCGACGACGACGACGAAACGCTCAGCCAGTGCTCCGTGATCGACGCCCGCACCCGCGCTCGCATCTTCGGCGAAGGCGGAGACTATGACGACGATGACGACGATACGGACAAAGAGGACGAGCAGAGCATGATCGAGGTGAAAGCAAACTCCATCATGATGGAGGAGGAGGAGGATGGAGAAAGTGTGATGAGCAGTGTCGCCTCCTCTGCTGCTGCAGCGCTGAGGAATGGGCTGACCAGAGTTCAGAACGGGCCGGACAGCCAGACTGGTGGTCAGGAGGAGCTGGTTCTGCCTGAGGAGGGCGACGAGGAGGGCGACGATGAGGACGGTCTCGACACCATGATCCGCGAGTGGCAGCGGAGAAACGAGAAATACCAGAACGACGAGTGGTGGGAGGCGCAGCTCAACAGCGACGCAGAGGACGGGGAATCTCTTGCAGGAGGTCGTCTGAAGAAGACAAAAGAAGGTGTCGACGGCGACGTGGAAAGCGTAACCAGTGAGGATGTACGAGCTGTGAAAGAGCGATTGAAGCGTCGCAACAGGCGTCCACCCTCAGATGCCATGTCCACCTCCAGCTGCACAAGCTACTCTGATCTTTGGAAGCAGCGGTTGAGGGAGATCGAAGAGCAAGCTGCTGCTCGCTACCACAAAAAAGAAGACGATGAAGGCAGTGAGAGCACCGCAACAGAAGGCGAATCAGGAAAGAAGAAGATCGACGATGAAGTGGAAAGCATCATCTCAGACTCCAGCTCCATGTACAACTTTTGCCAGAAAAATAAGGAGAAGATGACGCCTTTGGAGCGCTGGCGCGTCAAGAGGATCCAGTTCGGCTGGAACAAGAAAGATCGTGAGGATGGAGAGAAAAGTTCTATCGGCGACGGAGAGAAAGGTGACGGCGAGGGAGAAGCCAAGGCGCCGTCCTTCCAAGATGTCAACCTGACAGCATATCAGGCGTGGAAGCTGAGGCAGCAGAAGCGTCTTGGGGAGGAGAACACGGATGAGATTTTGGAAATGAGCCGTGGTGAGGACTCTGCAACCATCAAAAGGAGGCAAAGACGCGAGGAGCTTCTGGAGCGTTCGAGGAAGACTTTAGAAGAAAGTCAGTCGATGTGCGGCTGGGAAACCGAGAGCTGCGTTAGCGGTGGAACGATACCTCTGTCGGCCTTCTGGGCAGGAGCTGGCGTCACGGGGCCGCCGAGCGTGGCCAACGATGACAACATGTCCATGCTCAGCGGTAGGTCTTCTGTCATATCTTCAGTTTCACAACCTCGCAGCACAAGATCCTCACAGTCTGCAGGCCTGATCAATCCTGTGCCACCAGTTCCTCCCATCCTCCCAGTTCCGACTGTACAAGGCCCCGGAGGCGAACCAATGGTCAATCTGTCCAGCATCCAAAACTGGATCGCCAACGTCGTGTCTGAAACGATCAAACAGAAGCAGAGTGAAATGAGCCTGCCTCCTCCTTCACGTGCTGGTTCTGAACTGAGCTTTGGTGGTGCATCAAGCGTGATCTCGGGTCGCGGTGGAGACGATGACAAAGCGTCCTTGCTGAGCGGTGCTTCCTACTCCAGCGCCCTGTCCCAGGGTCGCGGCAGGGCAGCGTCGGTCCTCTCGGCCGGTGGGTCAAGCAGCGTATCAGGTCTCAGTGGTCGAGGCTCGGCCCTTGGCTCCACCCTCGGCTCCAATCTCGGCTCTACCTTGGGCTCCAAGAAAAACAAGATCACCACCACCAGCGTGCCTCTCTTCAGCCTCTTCCAGGACCAGGTCAACCTGGGCAAACTAGATGCCATGGACAAGGAGATTAAATCTGAGATGAGGGGCAAGATGGCTACCTACGAAAAGAAGAAGATCCTGGAGGATAACAAGCGCAGCACTCTGTACAAGAAAAAGAAACCAAAGGAAGACGAAGACGAGGAGGAGGAAAGAAAGAAGAGAGAGGAGGAGTTTCTTGAAGAGGCAAAGAAAAAGGAGAAACCCAAGAGGACTTACGGCCTCTCCGGGTGCCTCAATCTGAACCCAGAGCTGGAAAAGGAGAAAAACACGAGCATCGACGACTGGCTGCAAAGTGTCAGGCCTCCTCCGAGAAAACCCGCCTCAGGAGCAGAAGCTGGTCCTACAGAGGATCCATACGATGATCTCGATGCCTCTGCTTCAGAATTTGATTTCTCGAGCCGCAGGGCCTCCTATGCTGCAGAAGACGACGAGGAAACCGCATACGGCGTTACCTCAAGATACAGATCAAGGCTTCACGAAGATCTATCAGGTGAAGACGCTGAATATTCCTGCAACGGGTTCGCTCAGTCCCAGAGCTACAGCCGCGCAGGAAGGTCGTACGCCGCTTACGACGAGAGCGACGAGGGAACCGAGAGCTACAGCGACTACTCCACCAAGAGAAAGTTCGCTCATCAGTCACGATATGAAAGCAGCGACACAGAAGGCAGGAGGAGCAGGAGGGAGGAAGCTGACGGTGAAGACAAGGAGGACGACATCGCGACCTTCATTGCCCAAACCAGGCAGAGGATCAGAGCTCGAGCTGCAGCCGAGGCTGAAGACGACGAGGTCCTCGCTGCCTGGAGGGCGCAGCAGGAAGCAAAGTCACAAAGTAGAGGTGAATCGTAGGAAAACAATGACGATACTCTGGAAATTAGAGCTGCAGTAAGTGTCTGTGCTGCTGCTAGTTTAAATAAAACTCTTTTTGTGTTTCTCAAGAAAGCTAAAACATGAAATATTATCTGAGGATCATTGTGACATGAACTAAGAGCTCTTTGTTCTGCACTGGTGTTTAAAAAAAACCGCTATAATAAGCCCTGTTGTGAGTCGTATTCACACTCATAGCTAAGATATGCACTTTCACCTTCTCATCAAGCACCAAAACTTTACACAAAATAACATTTGGAGCTCATTTTTATCAATAATCACTATTAATATACATACGTTATCCTTCAATTAAGATTTTATTTGCACCATTTTTTAATGTAAAAATGATCTTGAATTTATTTAGTGCATAAAAATTCTTCAGAAAATTCTTTCAGATTTGTACTGATACAAAATTTTATTGTTGTAATAAATTCAGAAAAACATCAAGTTGTGGTTTTGTTGTTTAATTTAGTGGCATCTCGAGCGGCTTCATCAAAGCAGAATTCCAGCACACCGTAACACACAACAGAACGCATGAAAATACGACAATAATTAACCAATTGTTAAAACTAATTAAATATATTTACCCGTGAGGCACTGAAATTATAAATAAATCCAGTTTAACACACTCATATACGATATTTTGGATGGTATTAAGTTTAAACACAAGAGGAGCACATCTTGGGCAAGTGACTCGTAATTCTGCTTATTTAGAATAAGTTTCTCAACACAACCGGCTGCATTTCTCAGGTTACACTGCCACATAGTGGACACTGAGCAGCATCTAAAATAGAAAGATTTATTCAGCCTCAGTCACATTTCATGATGTTTTTGAATATTTATGAGATTTCCTTCACGGGAAACTCTTCAAATGTAGCTTTGCGGGTGTAATTGTGGCGATGACATAAACGGTGACATAATGCTGATACATGTGAGACTGTAACACACATAGCAGCTTAATGTAAAGCTTTACATGCCGCTGTGGGATAAACCACAGAGGGAATGTTGATCTTATATGTACAGTCAGAGGCAGAGTCAGAGAAAAAGCTCAGCCGAGGAGTTTGTATAGAGTTTTAATATTCGTTATCACACTGGTTTGGCTCATTTATTTCACTTATCTTGCAGTGCTGGATTAAATTTTATTGGTTTTTGTCATTTGTTTGCGTGAAGCGGTTGGATTTTGAAATATGCTCCATAAATAAAGACGATCATTCTGATGTATTAAGGAGCAAACATACAGAATATCAACATGATCGACTTGATAAAGGCTTTTATGTGGGTCCTGCTCAAACACCCGATTATGATTTGAATGTTTTTGTGTTAACATCTGGTTTTGTGTGTCGTCATGAATGTGGTTAATATCGCACCGCAAAATACTAAATACCGTAAATAAGCCATACTTTATAACATTAGTGTGAAAAGCTGTCTGTGCAGGAAATTAATGGGAATTATTTTGTTTTCAGTATATTTCAGTTGATCTATTTGCACTTTTTCACCCTAAATAAAATATAGTTTCTCATCTTAATTTTTACATGAGATCATCTGTATTTTTGGCTTTTTAAAGTTTAACGAGAGATATTTAAGTGTGTTGTTTTTTTGGTTTTTTTTTAAAAGAAAAAAGAAAACTGTGAAATTACCTTTAAATATGGATGTATAGAGTTATAGTAAAAAATACTACAGTTTAATCCTGCAGATAAGTTTTATTATTAGGTGATTTTATTGGGATTTTATGCTGCTGGAATCGTATGCAAGAACTGCAATCAGGTAACTTAACATAGAAATTTTATCTGTCATATTTATAGATTTTCTTTAAAAGTATATCCACCTTTAAAGTGATTAGATTTATGTTTAAAAATGTCAAACCACTGTTATTAAATAAATAAACATGTTTACAACAATATAGTATTAAATTGAAATAATAGCAATATCAATATTTGCAACTTTACCAAAAAAAAGTTGTATCTTTCATGGATCCTAATTTTCTTCAGTTGTTTTACATTAGACGTGTAACTTTATAGTTTATTTTTGTTTTCATGTATTTCATTTTTTTCTTTTACAGTGTGAATACTTTTTAATGTTTCTGTTTTACAATTCTAAACTTGCACACTGAGTGAAATCCTGGAGGATTCCAGCGAAGGCGCTCATACCTGAGAGATTAAAGTATTACCAGTTTGTTCACACACATGAGGCTGAAAACGTGGCCTTCAGGTCACCAGACTGTGGATTGAGAAATGACGTGTGCTGCCAACGAGCATTAATGAAATCCGTCTCTGGTCGTGTGTGAGTGCTTTCATAGCCAGTTTGGATCCTGCTGGGACAGATGCAGGTTTGCTTTTTCTTTGTGTGAACCGATCGGTAGAAGTTTCCTGCAGGATGGCGAGCTGGTGGACGGCTGCAGACGTCCTGGACAATCTGGACCTGGAGCAGAACTCCATCGTGTCTCGAGTCATTCAGGCAGTTGGGCTGTTTGGAGATATTCTGTCATTAGAGGACACGATGGAACCGATGCTGATGGAGGAGGAAGAGGAGGAGGAGGAGGGGAAAGGTGTTCAGGAAGCAGGGGATGAAGGAGAAGAGAAAGACACTGAAAAGACGGAAGAGGAGGAAGAAACAAAGACTGAAAAACAGGTCGAAGAAGAAGCTGCACTTGAGAATGGACGAGATGAAGAGAAAGAAACTGAAAAGGTGGATGAGGAGAAGATGCGCGAGAATGACGAGGGAGAAGAAGAAAAGGAAGAAAAATGGGAAGAAAATGTAGAAAGGCAAGAAGAGGAGGTGAAAGAAGAAGACGAGGTGGAAGGAAAGAGCAAAGCAGTGACGCAGGGAGACAAAGAAGAAGAAGAAGAAAGGAGGGTTGAGAATGAGGAGGATGAAGAGGAAGAGACAGAAAGACAAGGAGGAGGAGGAGAGGTGGAGAAAAAAGAGGAAGGAAAAAAGGTTATTCAGGAAGACGACAGAGCGGGACAAGAGTTCAGAAGTGAGAGTGGAGGAGAGGAAAAAGAAAGTGATGAGGACGAAGAGGTGGACGAAAAAAGATCTCACGAGGAAGATGAAGAAGCAGTAGGAGAGAATGAGGAGAAAGGAAAGACACAAGAAGGAGAGACAGAAGAAACCGAAGAGAATCAGGAGATTGAGTCAGAAAACGAAGAAACTGATGAGAAAGATAAAGTGACAGCTGAAGAAGAGGTGGAACAATCTGAAGAAAATGAGAAGAATGAGGAAGATGAAGAAAGACAGGAACAAGACAGAGAGGCGGAGGAAGAACAGGTGGAAACAACTAAAGAGAATCAGGAGCTCAAGTCTTCTGAGGCAGGAAGTGAAGAAGTGACAGCTGAAGAAGAGGTGGAAGAATCTGAAGAAAATGAGAAGAATGAGAGAGTAGAGAAAGGAAAAGATGGAGAAAGCAAGGAACAAGACAGAGAGATGGAGGAAGAAGAGATGGAAAAAGATGAATTTAGGTCTCATGAGGATGAAGAAATAGGAAAAGAAGAATGTAAGGAGAAACAAAATGAGGAAGAGGAGACAGCTGAATGTAAAGAAAAGGAGGAACTTCAAGCTCATGAGGAAAAGAAAGAGAATGACAGAGTAGAGACAGAAAAAGAGGAAGATGAAGAAAGAGATGCACATGACAGAGAGACAGAGGAAGAAGATGTCAGAGAAATAAAAGAAAAAGAAGAATTTACATCTCATGAGGATGAAAAAGTAGGAAAAGAAGAATGTGAGGAGAAAGAAAAGGAGGAAGAGAAGGAGACAGTCGAATTTAAAGAAAAGGAGGAACTTCAGGTTCATGGGGAAAAGAAAGAGAATGACAGAGTAGAGACAGAAAAAGAGGAAGATGATGAAAGAAATGAACATGACAGAGAGACTGAGGAAGAAGAAGTTGGAGAAATAAAAGAAAAATATGAGGGGAACGAAAAGGAGGAAGAGAAGGAGACAGAGGAAGAGGAGAAGGAAGAAATCCAAGAGAAGAACCCGTTTAAGACTCATGAGGAAGAAAAAGAAGGAAAGAATGAATGTGAGGATGACAGAGTGGAGGAAGAAGAGGAGGAAGAAATCAAAC